>NC_081415.1:483552742-483740242 GCF_030272615.1 Cryptomeria japonica | reverse complement strand
ATTTAGTGCTTTGAACTAAAAAGGTTATATATAGTTACTTTTCCTCGGTTCTTAACAAAAAAAATGTAATTACTGAAATGTATAAATAATTTTGCATTCTTAAACTTAACATGTGTAAATTTCATCCATTTAGACCATTTGAGTTGAAGTCCAATTTTTATAATTTAGAAAATGAAAAATAAGGCTCAAGAAATTTAAGAGCATTGATAATGAGTAAGAAATTAAGTTTACTTCAATTAGATACATTTGACTATATGCATTGTATATGAACGTGATTAATAACATTAATTGTTTGAAATCACTTAGCTAATATATAGAGAATTTGAGTCTAGTATTAGGAAATAAAATATAATATAATTCAGTACTAAATAGTGTTGAATATATACTCAATTTCATTAAAGTGTTTAAACATATTTTACAAATTCAATATTTAGTTAGATTTTAAGTATGTAAATTTATAAGAATTAATCTACTTATATAGTAAATAAGTTATATCTAGTTACTTTTCCTTGTTCTTAACAAAAAAAATGTGATTAATGAAGATTAATGAAATGTATAAATAATTTTGTTTTCTTAAATTTTTTAAATTGAATAAATGAAACATGTGTAAATTTCATCCATTAGATCATTTGTCTTAAACTCCAATTTTTAAAATTTAGAAAATGAAAAAACAAAATTCAAGAAATAAGAGCATTGATCTAAAGAGTAAGAAATTAAGTTTACTTGGATTCTACATTTGACTATGTAATGTACAATGAACATGATCTAATAACATTAATAACATGATTTAATAAGAATAATTAAAAAAATAATTTAAGATAACAAAATTGAAAATAAATGATTGAAGTGTAATTAATGAATAATAAAATAAAGTTTAAAATTTAATCTAAAAAATATTTAATTTCCAAAAAAGCATCTAATATTGTAAATTAAGCATCATTGAAAAAACAATTTAAAATAACACACTTGGAAAGGGTAGACGCCTTTCGAAAAATAATCAAAATTTTCGCCCCTTTATAAAATTAGAAATATTCGCTCCTTTTTAATCTTCCTACTCGCTCCAAAATGCCACTTTATTTGAGAAAAAAAAATAGTTTTTTGCAAAAATAACTCTTATTATTTTCGCACTTGATTGTTTTGGATTTTTTAATAGGAATTTTTTTTTTAATATGTGGTTCAAGCGACCAGTTGCGTTAGCCAGAACACTTTAGGTCGGAACGTTTCTGGCCAGAATAATCTATGTGGAATACCAAGTGGCAGCCACATCAACAAAAATGATGATTTTTTGAAACTTGTCACTTCTACAACAAAATTCAATAGGTAAATTAAACTTATTAAAAAAACTAAAAATACCCTTTTGTATAGATTGAAGTCACGATTCTACTCATATAATTTTTATAATTTTTTGATTAAATTTAATATATAAAAAATTAAAAATACTACAAATAGGTATTCTTTTGTTCAATAACAGGCTGCTTTGAAAAATAAAAAAAATATCGAATCACTTCAAATTTTTTTGAAAAGAATATGGTTCACTATAAGAGAGAGTCTTCTCCAAAAGAATATTTTTAGTTTTTTGATTATCATAAATTGAATAGACAAACTATGGTGGGAGACAAAAATTGTCAAATTCTGGTGTATTCGACTTCCAAATGCTATAACAAAGAAAATATACATCAATTTTTTTAATTTTTTTTCATGCACTGTATAAATATGTGATCTATAACGGATATCAAAATCGAAAAAAAAGAAGTTGATTTATATTTTCTTTTGTGGTGGGAACTAAACCCCCTCATTTTTCAACATTTTTCAGCAATAAAAAAATGGACTTTAAAGCTAAAAAAAACATATAAATTATTGACAATTTTTTTTCAAAAAATTGTACTTAAAATTCAAAAAAAATTACACATTTAATTAGTTTACATAATCTTCAAATTCAAAATGCAAATGACACTTTTATGGCGATGAAATTGAACAGTTATTGTTGTGTTAGCCTTTTCCTTTGTAAAAGTGTGACATAGGTTTGTACTTTTACCCGCACGCACTCACCAAATGCACAGACTGAACCGCTCTAATACATTCACCAAATGCACTCACAGCCCAAGCCTGCACTCAACGAACACCAAACGAAACCTTAATGAAGCCAAAACTTGCAGACGGATACACACACTCACCAAATGCACAGACCGAATGATAGATGGAACCCTAAACAAAGAAAAATTTGCAGACAAAAAACATTCAAAATGATAATGAGATATGAGGGAAATGAAAACCAAACAAAGAACAACCCGTTAGTTAACTTGCAAAAGGATGCACACACTCACCAAAGGCACAGATCGAACCACTCTAATGCATTCACCAAATGCACTCGCAACCCAAGCCTAAACTCAATGAATGCCAAATGAAACCTTAATGAAGCCAAAACTTGTAGAGGAAACCCTAAAAAAACCAAAACTTGTAGACCAAAAACATTCCAAATGATAATGGGAAATGAAAACCAAACAAAGCACAACCAATCACTTACCATTCGCCACTTCTTCGGGATTCATGCAAGGGACACACATCCAAATCCAAGTCAAACAACCAAGACACCACTTGCCGCTCACTGGGAAAAGTGATCGGTCACTAGGAAAGACCCCTTGCCGGAATGTCTTACACTTTGGGGGGCAAAAATACCCCACTTAAAGCCTATCGGCTTACTTATTGAGGTATGGGTGATAGAATTTGCTAATTTATTGTGATTTTAGAGTTCTTACTGTTTATCATCATTATTTATAATTAAATGAATTATATTTCTTACATCACAAACAACAAATCTTATATAAACTTTAATATTTTAAATCATATTTAAAACAATCAGTTTATTAAATAGATAGAGAGAATCCACACAAGTCTACTATAAAATTCATGGTCATAGGTATCATTATTGAGGTATAGACAATAACTATTAATCTCCAACGGTACTCATTTTGTACATGATACTCGATTTTATGGTTTCTAATCATGAATGTTATTATTATTGATCTCACCATATTTAACATATTATGTCTAACCATAAATAGTAGTTGATCAAATTTGAAAAATAGATAGATCTTATCAGATAGCCACAATAGACTTCAACTCTAGCATATATTGTGTCTAACATAGTCTATATAATTCATCCCCCTCTCCATCTATATTTAACTATGTAGCTTATAATAATTAAATTTATAATTTTAGTTTATGATTCTCTCACATTTTTATAAGCTATGTTTTTAATTAAATTTACTATATTATTATAGTTTTGTAAATGAAAAAGAAAACACTAACATATATTGGGTGCTTTTAAATTCTTTATTAAGTATTAACCGAGTCATTCAACATGATAATTTAATTTAAAAATTAGATATGAACTAAAAAAATAACTAAATAAAAATAAATGTTAAATTTAATTCATAAAGAAGGAAGGATGAAATTGTGTATTTTAGAATACAAACTTAAAACATGTCTAGTTGATTATGAATAGCTGATTTGAAATTATATTTTTTAATATTTAATGTAAGAAAAAATATTAGAATAATAGAAATGGTAAGAAATAGTCACTAAATTAGTTTCTAATTCATAATTTTAAATTTTAAATATATTTCTAGAAGTTCTTTGGAAAGTAGTTTTGTATTTAATTAATGATTGATCAAATAAGTTATTAAGTTAATGATTGGAGGAGGAAAACATCATAAATAACCTTTATGTAATTTAGCTAGAAACCATCAGAGATATACATAAAATAAAATCTTTGGCTGGGTATATATATTTTATACCCCTTCTCCAATATCTAGTGTCTGACTTTACATTATTATTCAAGTCTTATGTTCATATTGAAATATAATGATTAATATAATATTTACAAGGTGGATGAAAGTAACAAAGTGTTGTATAAATCATGTGTGTTGTTGCTTATGTGTTAAAACTATAAGTTAGTTACATAATAAGTATATATTTATCTTATACCTCTATCCTAATGCATTAACCTACTCACTCAATCATTGATCTTTTATTTTTCCTACAACTTTATGTTTTTTTTTTCAGGCCTATTTCTAATGGTTGTTTAGATTATGGTTGTTTCAACCCTTTCAACTATTCCTTCTCTCATTTTAGCTATCTGCTTTATCAACTACAACTGATTTAATCCTCTAAAACAATGATCTATCTCATAAACAACTTCCTTTAAATCAACATCTTTAATATATGATATGTAGTTTTGTTATTGATATGCAACTTTCTTCACAAATTTCTATGATTTCTCTCCCTTAACAACAACATCAACTCGACAAAATGGTATGACCTTGTCTATGGTTGCTACAAGCAATAATAAAGAATTGTGAATTATGTGTGAAACTGTCAATTCCTTTTAACAAATTCTCAAAACACAACAATTCTCTTAGAATAATTGATCTAAATTTATGGCAACATCAATTATGTGGGTGGTTTACAATGACTTTCTTAAAAGAAAATTTTGGCCATGACTTCATTTCAACTAGCATACCTATGATCCCTCAACAATATTTCTTTGGAATTAATGGCCTCACTTTGCAACTTCCTTTCTTCCAAGTGGCTATGATTTCCAATGTTGTTTCCTTTGAGAACTATAGACTAACTTTATGATGTTAAGTAATCTCCTCCTCAACTTGTGATTTGCGACCTTAGTGGCTAATTGAAAACTTCTATGGTTTGACTCCTTTTGGCTTGACCTTTCTTTTATAGGCTTCACTTCTCCTTTAGCGGCCAACATTACTAATAAGTGACCCTCTTTGTCTAAGTGTCTACCTTGAGTGACAATAATTGGTGACTTTGTCAGCTACGGTCACTTACATTTGACATCCATTAAAAAAACTATTTGTAGCGATCCCTATTTGACTTGCAGCGGCTATTGTTGCCATTTGCCTTTAGTTGCAACTTGCACTACTTCTCACACCCACGATCTTTAGATCTCTTACAACCTACTTTACTACCACTTTGTTGGAGTTAGATGAATTATAAATACAAACAACATATGCAAAACATATAAATAAATCAAACATAAATTCTTATCAAATTACTTTGATTACAAGAACACTTTATATCTTCATTAATTGTTTACAATCATTACATCTTTATGAATGCTGCAACATTTAACACCTTACATGATCAGTCAAGCACCTGATGCCTAAAGCTTAAAAAATTCCTCTTTATATAAAGATCTTGAAACAATTCTAAATATTAAATTGACATATTCAAAATAACAAATATTTAATATTTTTCCCTATCCATCTTTATCTCTTATTGGATCTAAGAACATTCTAGATGTTTTTTTTCAATTTAATGATTTGGTGAGAAAAATTACACATTCCAACAACCTTTATTAATAACGTTAGGTAGTTGGACCAATTATTGATGTGATATTCTTCCATTTAGTAATGTGTTCTGATATGTCCAGGTTTATCTTTTCCTCTTAGCCAAATGAATTATAATACGAATACTTTAGAATATCTCTCATCATCTAGCCTTGGAATTAGATTGAAGCGGGACTAGCGGCAATGGGGAAGATTTTTGGACGGGTCGTAGTGTCTCCAATTACAATGGGAAGGCTGAACGAAGTTATAGGCAACGCCATGACTCCGGTTACCCTCTCTTTCGCTGCAATAATAATCATCATTCTACTTTCCCAATGGAAGATGCCAGGAAGTTTTAAAGGAGCTCCAGTTTGGCCTATTGTGGGTATCCTTCCCTCCATGATTCTAAACTTGGGCCGCCTCTACGACTGGTATACTCATATCCTTGTTCTAAATGGCTTAACGTTCAGGCTGTCGGGCCCCTGGAAAGCTAAGATATTGACAGCCAACCTTGAAAATATAGAGTGTTAATTATGGGTAGCTTGGACAGATGTTCGTCCTTACCCAGAAATAACAGCATTAGTTATGGGTAGTTTTGGACAGCTGTTTGTCCTGACCTAGAATTAGAAAATGGTTGTTTTTGTCAAACAAGTGTTGTTAGGATAATAACAATTGTTATTTAATAGTGGCTCTTTTTAGGTGACACCTCATAGCCAAAATTAGTTATTGGTTAATTGAGTTGTCTTAATCTCAGCCGTTGGTTTGAATTAATCTCGGCCGTTGGTTTTCCAATAGAGTAGTATAAAAAGGGGTCATGGGTCATTTGGAAAATAAGAAGTCTTGAGAAGAATTTGCAGTGATAGCAAATAGTCTTGTAGTGTTAGCAAGAGGCGCAGTGATAGCGTTGATATAGCAGTGGAGGATATCAGCAGGAGATATTAGGAGTTTGTCGGAGTTCTGCCAGTAAGAGGCAAGGAATTCTTTTGTAATTCTTATATTGCTGAAGATTAATATATTTTCCATCTGTAGAACTGGTTTTCCCTTAGGGGTTTTTCCAGGGACGATTGTCCAAAAATATTGTGTCCTTGTGTTGCTTATTTCTTTCCGTATTTTTAGTGAAGTTGCAGTTGTGTTATTTTTCGATATTCAGCTGTAAATTTATTTTCAGCAGTTAAATCATTTTTATGAGATAGGAGATTAATAATCAGTGACTGCAATAGAATTTCTACATGGTATCAGAGCTTTGTTGAGGGTAGAAAAGGTTTACCCTAAGCAAAGGAAAGAAATTTGAGTTTGACCTCTTTCGAGTTATTGTTTTCCTTTATTTCTTTGAGATGGCCTCAACAGGTTTGAGAGATCAGGACAGATTGGATGGTGCCTCAAATTTTGGTGTCTGGAAAGCCAGAATTTCTTTATTGCTGGAAGAGAATGGTATCAAGGAATATGTTACTAGTACTGTAGCTGTACCTACAGATCCAGTACAACTTGCAGCATACAAGAAAGATGATGCCAAGGCGAGGAGGATAATCCTTGATGGTGTCAAGGACCATGTTGTTCCACATATCGCAGAGTTAGATACAACGAAGAAGATGTGGGATGCCATTATGAATCTGTACTAGAATGCTACCACTAACCGGAAGCTGATTCTCAGAAAAAAATTGAGGAATACTCGGATGAACAAGGGAGAAGATGTTACAAGTTACCTCACCAGGCTTAGACTTGTCAAGGACGAGTTAGCAGCGGTTGGAGATAAGCCAAATGAAGACGAGCTAGTAAGAATAGCCCTAAATGGGTTTACTAAGCAATGGGATGTCTTTGTTCAAGTTATTAATGGACGAGACACCTTACCTAGCTGGGATCGACTATGGAGTGATTTCACTCAAGAGGAGCTTAGACTAAGTCTTGTCAATGGAGCCAACAACAAGAGTTAGAAAAGTGAGGTAGAACAAGAAAATGTTGCCCTAGCGGGAAAAGGGAAAACAAAGAAGGGATCTAGCAAAGGAGCAAATTCACAATTTGAAAAGAAGAAGAAGGACCTATCTAAGGTCAAGTGCTTTGGTTGTCACGAGTTTGGCCACTATGTCAGCGATTGCCCACAAAGGAAGAAAGATAAGAAGGGAAAGAACCAAGTGGCAGCTTCAGCAAGTGCAGAGGAGCTCTCTAGTAGATTGGAGGATGAGTTTGCACTCATAGCCTGTATGATTAGCTCAACCTCACAGAGTGTATGGTATATAGACAGTGGGGCGTCATTTCATATGACAGGAGTTTGAGAGTACTTCTCCAGCTACAAGGAGGAGAACACCAGAATCCAGATTTCTATAGGGAACTTGTCCAAGCTCAACTCAGTTGGGAAAGGAACTGTTCAGCTTCAGAGGGAGAATGGAAAGGTAATTCCTCTTCATGATGTGTTGCATGTGCCAGGCTTAGGTATGAATTTGGTTTCTGTATCTGTCCTTCAAGATAAAGGGTATAATGTTCTCTTTAAAGGGATGCATGTTTTGATTAAGCATAAAGATTGGAAATCACCTGTATCTATTGGAGTTAGGAGTGGTCGCCTTTATAGGTTATAGTTTGATACTCCTAAGGCACTCATGAGCAGCAATAACCCTAGAGATCTTGGAAAGCTATGGCATAGGAGGATGGGCCATATTCATCATGGAGCACTTAGATTGCTTCGTGAGACGGTGACAGGTGTTCTAGAGGTGAGCACAAAGCATGATGATGTATGTAAGGGATGTGTGTTGGGAAAGTTTGCAAAAGCATCTTTTCCAAGGAGTGACACCAGATCTACGGGTGTTCTTGATCTAGTACATTCAGATGTATGTGGACCAATGTCGACAAAGTCTCTCAGAGGATATGAGTATTATGTTACCTTTATTGATGATTTCTCTAGGAAGACCTGGATATACTTCTTGAAGACCAAGGATGAGGTTTTCAGTCGCTTCCAAGAGTTCAAGGCTCTTGTGGAGAACTCAATGGGAAGGAAGATAAAGGTTCTTCGGTCAGACAATGGAGGCGAGTACAAAGGAAATGACTTCCAGGATTTCTATACCAGAGAAGGAATCAAGAGAGAGTGGACTGTTCCTTACAATCCACAGCAGAATGGAGTTGCTGAGAGGAAGAACCATTCTATTTCGGAGGCAGCAAGGGCTATGCTACATGACCAGGACATGCCTCGCTACTTATGGGCAGAAGCATGTAGTACAACAGTCTACATTCAGAATAGGGTTCCACACAAGGTACTAGGGAAAATGACACCAGAGGAGGCTTTCACGGGGAAGAAGCCAGATGTTGGTCACTTCAGGATATTTGGGAGTTTGGCATATTGCCTTATTCCTGGAGACACACGTACCAAGTTAGATTAGACTGCAGAGAAGGGGTACTTTGTTGGGTATAGTGAAACTTCAAAGGCATATAGGATGTTCATTCCAGGGACCAGAAGAATTATTGTCAGACGTGATGTCAAGTTCATGGAGGACAAGGCGTTTAGAAGATCCAGAGATTTGCCAGCAGATGATTGGAGTGAGCAGCCAACGAAAGCTCCAAGTCCAAGTCAAGGACAGCAAAGCTCAAGTACAGTTACTAGTACAAGCATAGACTTAGGTAGTGAATATTCACAGAGTATGGAGTAACTGTTGCAGCAGGATATGCATCTAGATGATATAGAGGTTGATATTTCATCCTCTACAGTTGGCAGTAGGAACCATGAGGTTCAAGACATACAAAGGGATACTCAGGAGTCTGTGGGAGCTCCTAGGAAGAGTACAAGACAGAGGAGACAACCAGCCAAGTTCAATGACTATGTGGCATTAGTCAGCCAGTTGGTAGATAGTGAACCTTCCAGCTATCAGGAAGCTGCAAAGCATCAGGTATGGCGGGATGCTATGGTTGAGGAATATAACTCAATAATGCAAAATGATGTATGGGAGGTAGTGCCTAGACCAACTGATAGAGCAATAGTTGGATCGCGCTGGATCTTCAAGATAAAGCATGGTGCAGATGGTAGCATCGAGAAATATAAGGCGAGGTTTGTGGCCAAGGGGTTCTCTCAGAAGGAGGGAATAGACTATGAGGAGACATTTGCTCCTGTGGCCAGGTATACTTCTATACGAGCTGTAATCTCATTTGCAGCACAGATGGGATGGCAGATCCATCAAATGGATGTCAAGACAACATTCCTTAATGGAGAATTGAAGGAGGAGGTATACATAGAACAACCAGAAGGCTTTGTAGCACACAGCAAAGAGACCGACGTGTGCAGATTAAAGAAAGCCTTATACGGACTCAAGCAGGCTCCCAGAGCGTGGTATGAGCGCATTGATACATACTTGCAGGAAATGGGCTTTGTGAAGAGTGAGGCTGATGCGAATCTCTACTACTTGGTGGTTGGGGGTGAGGTTCTCATTCTTGTTCTATATGTGGATGACTTGTTTCTTACTGGTGCGCTAGGGCTCATAGAGGATTGCAAGAGGGACCTTGCAGAAGAGTTTGAGATGAAGAATTTGGGACTTATGCACTACTTTCTAGGCATGGAGGTGTGGCAGACTGATGGAGAGATTTTCCTTGGTCAAGGGAAATATTGCATTGAAATCTTGAAGAGATTCGAGATGGAAGATTGCAAAGCCATGTCTACACCCATGATCACTAATTGGAGGAAGGTAGATGCATCCAAGGAAAAGTATGTTGATCCCACCCTATAAAGGCAGCTGATTGGTTTGCTCATGTATTTGGTCAACACCAGGCCAGATATAGCCTTTGCAGTAAACTCTCTTAGTCAATTCATGGTAGAGCCAAAGAGAGTGCATTGGACGGTGGCTAAGCATGTGTTGCGTTATCTTCATGGTACAGTTGAGTATGGGATCAGATATGTTCGAGGTGAAGGTATCAAGTTGATAGGCTATACTGATGCAAATTGGGCAGGCAGTACAACGGACAAAAGGAGTACTTCAGGATGTTGTTTCAGCTTGGGATCAGGAGTTGTTTCTTGGTTCAGCAGGAAGCAAAAATCTATGGCCTTGAGTTCATTAGAAGAAGAATACATAGCAGCCAGCATGGCGACGTGTGAAGCTATATGGCTTCGGAAGTTGCTAGTAGCCTTGTTTGGTCAGAAGGTTGAGACTACGGTGATACACTGCGACAATCAGAGTTGCATCAAGTTGACTGAGAATCCAGTGTTTCACGATAGATCGAAACATATAGACATCAGGTATCACTTCATCAGGGATTGTGTACAGAGGGGGATTGTTTAGCTATAGTACATACCTACAGAGGAGCAGGTAGCAGACATTCTAACAAAGGCATTGGGGAAGGCAAAATTCATCTTCTTTAGAGATAAGATGGGTGTCGTGCAGAACAACTTCCTTGCTAAAAGGGAGTGTTAATTATGGGTAGCTTGGACAGCTGTTCGTCCTTACCCAGAAATAACAGCATTAGTTATGGGTACTTTTGGACAGCTGTTTGTCCTGACCTAGAATTAGAAAATGGTTGTTTTTGTCAAACAAGTGTTGTTAGGATAATAACAATTGTTATTTAATAGTGGCTCTTTTTAGGTGACACCTCATAGCCAAAATTAGTTATTGGTTAATTGAGTTGTCTTAATCTCAGCCGTTGGTTTGAATTAATCTCGGTCGTTGGTTTTCCAATAGAGTAGTATAAAAAGGGGTCATGGGTCATTTGGAAAATAAGAAGTCTTGAGAAGAATTTGCAGTGATAGCAAATAGTCTTGCAGTGTTAGCAAGAGGCGCAGTGATAGCGTTGATATAGCAGTGGAGGATATCAGCAGGAGATATTAGGAGTTTGTCGGAGTTCTGCCAGTAAGAGGCAAGGAATTCTTTTGTAATTCTTATATTGCTGAAGATTAATATATTTTCCATCTGTAGAACTGGTTTTCCCTTAGGGGTTTTTCCAGGGACGATTGTCCAAAAATATTGTGTCCTTGTGTTGCTTATTTCTTTCCGTATTTTAAGTGAAGTTGCAGTTGTGTTATTTTTCGATATTCAGCTGTAAATTTATTTTCAGCAGTTAAATAATTTTTATGAGATAAGAGATTAATAATCAGTGATTGCAATAGAATTTCTACATAGAGTACATGGTGAAAACCGCGTACCATAATTTCGGCAAAGGGGACAAATTTAAGGAGATGTTTGCCAACCTGTTTGGCGATTCCGTTCTTGTTCAAGACGGAGAGCCCTTCAAGCAAACGAATAAGTCCATCGCTTTGGCGTTCGCCTCTCCGGCCTTCCGTAACAAGACCGTCACGATCTTATCCGCAGCGGTACACAAAAAGCTGATACCCCTGCTCTCTCACGCCGCTGCCAACTATATTCCCCTCGATCTGCAGGATGTGTTCCGACGCCTTGCTTTCGACAATACATGCATGGTCGGGTTTGGGATTGACCCCGCTTCGCTCGATCTAGATTTAACCACGGTTCCCTTCTTGGATGCGTTTGATGGGGCGATAGAGGCGCTGCTGTTGAGAGCCGTTCTGCCTCGCTTTTGCTGGAAAATGATGAAGTTCTTGCGTCTTGGGTCGGAGGCCCGGCTAATGTCCGGCCGGACGGTCGTTTATGAGTTTGTGGACGGCTTGCTCGCCCGCCTCTCCGCCGCCGGTTATGATCTCTATGATTCTCCATGCCTGGGTGCCTTTTGGACCTACATCCGGCTTGAACGAGAAAGCGGACGGGATTATTCTCTGGAAATGATCCGTTCGTCGATGGTTAGTCTCATTATGGCGGGCAAGGATACGCTTTCTGCCGCGCTGACGTTTTTCTTCTGGTTGGTGGCTCAACACCCGGAAGTTGAAGCCAAGATTTTAGCAGAGCTCCAAGGCATTCTGCACAAGAGTGCAAAGAAAGAGGAGTGGACATTCGGGTTTGAGGAAGTGAAGCAGATGGATTATCTGCACGCAGCACTTTCGGAGAGCCTCCGACTGTACCCGCCCATCGTTGCGGAGGGCACGGAGGCAGCTGAAGACGACGTTTTGCCGGACGGTACGCAGACGGAGAAGGGTGCCCAGGTGTGGTATTCGATTTACTCGTGCGGCAGGCTTGAGAGCGTGTGGGGGGAGGACTGCCTGGAGTTCAGGCCGGAAAGATGGCTGCAGAACGAGCGGTTTGTGAGGCAATCGGATTTCAAGTTTGCAGTATTCAACGCTGGGCCTCGGCGGTGCGCGGGACGGGAGTTTGCGTACTGGCACATGAAGTGGGCTGCCGCTTCTATTCTCATTCACTATCAGATAAAGATGGTCGATAAACATCCCGTGATTCCCAAGTTTACAATCGTATTATCCATGAAAGATGGTCTGCTTGTCACAATTCACCCTAGGAATAGAGATCGTGTATGACAGCGATCTCAAATCATTTTGCACCTCACCATGATATCCATTGTCTTGATGCATCTCATTCTCCTATTTGCTTTCGTTCTATTTTGTTGACATGTAGTGAAAATGCTTGAATCTTTTACTTCATTTCTGCTGTATGCATTGCAGGATTTAAAGTCATGAATATTTTTTTGTTAGTATCTTTATAATGAACCGACTGAACTGTAGCGGTGCGTACATTGGCCTGGCGTTTCACATTTATTTGGAGAGAGACATTCTGTTATTTTAGGCTAATAGGCTTATAAATGTGTATATCCCGTTAATATATTCAGAAATCTTTACTACTAGCATTAATATGTCTAAATTAAAATATAGATTAAATAGATGTTTTTTCTCTTTTTAAATAAAGTATTTTTCTCTAGAATCTAAATTAAGTCATAACAAAATATATGTATTTCATTTTAAAAACTAAAGAATAAGTTGTTTATATCAATAAAAATAAGAAAAACTGAGTTTAGAAGGGTTTAGTCAATACATGACTTGATTTTACTTTAGTTTTTCTTTTTACTGGTACACAATTTACAAATCTATTTGTCTTTTTGTATTATACTCTCGTCTTTTGTATCCTTAAAAAACCATGACACATACTGTTTTTTTCATTTATTTAGTCTCATATATATCCATAATTTACAAATTACACTAAGAAATAAATTCTAATTACTTTTGAAATACAATCAATAGATGAAATAAAATTTGTATACAACATTAAAAGAAAATTATAATTACTTTTGTAAGATAATAAATAGATTGAACACAATTAGGAAAAAACTACTAGCTACTTATTTATATTGTTTTTTCTATTTTTGAAACTCTGTAAATTTTATCTATCTCATTGAATCAATTATGCTTAACTTTTTAAATCCAATTTTCCTTAACAAAAAGTAATTACATAATATTTATCATAGAATATTAGAGTTAATAGTAAAAATAATAATTCTTTAATGAAATGTATGAATATATGAATAACCATTAAAATATGTTTAAATATGATTACCAAAACATGTAGATGTGAATTTTGATTAAACCTCTTTATCATTATGATAAAACCTAGAATTCATATCAATAGAAATTAAATTATACCAACTTTGATAAGACAAAAACTATATAAGACAAAACTTTTAAATAACATTAAAAATAAATTATAATTACTTTTGTATATTAATAAATAAATACACTAAATAGAATTTACATATCACTAGATCTGGTGACCTCATGCTTCACCACTGAAAGCTATCACCAATCAAACTAGACACCACCGTTATTTTTCAACAATTTCAATATATAACAATATAATAATAAATTCCTTTGACGAGTACACACAATCAATCACCTTATCACTATCGTTAAGGAACTAAGATATGTAGATAACTTGAGAGATTAGCCGTCACCCTTTTCGTTCTCTCTTTCGTGAATAGTTGCGAGCAAACCATACTTCATGAAAAGCGCGAGACTGTACTTAGGAAGCACAGGATGCTCATCAACAATCTTTACCCGAAAACGTAAAAGAATGGAAGCCGCCGCCCACTTCATCTGCCAGTACGCAAATTCTCTGCTCGTGCAGCGACGGGGTCCTGCGTTGAACGCTAAAAACTTGAAATCCGATTCCCTCACAAAACTGCCGTTCTTCATCCACCTTTCCGGCTTGAATTCCAGGCAATCCTCGCCCCAAACGCTCTCCAACTTACCGGAAGATTAAATAGAGTACAAAATCTGTTCACCCTTCTTCATAGTCGTGCCGTCGGGCAGAACGTCATCTTCAAGGGAAGCCGTGAGCTCAAATGGAATAGGCGGGTAGAGGCGGAGAGAGTCCGTCAATGTTGCGTGCAGATAATCCATCCTCTTAACTTCTTCAAAGCTAAAAGAAAAAAGGTCGAGGTCGTCCAGACTATTCCTCTGCTTCATGATCTCTCGGAGTTCTGCTAAAATCTGAGCTTCAACACGGGGGTTGTTTGCTACCAGCCAGAAGAACCAGGTGAGGCCCGGCGTAACCGTATCCTTGCCCGCCAAAATGAGGCTCACAAATAACTCGTGTACTCCCTTATCAGAATAAAGCCGCCCGCTTTCCCTCTCGAAGCGAATGAAGGCTGATCCGATGTCGGATCCTTGAGTCTCGTCCTGCTTAGCGCGCCAGCGAGGATGAACTTGTTGAAGAACAAAGTCGTAGATGGTTTCTCTGGCCTTGAGAAGCCGACTCTCAAACAAAACGTTAAAGAACCTCAAAATTTTCCAGCAAACCGGCGGCATGAGCAGGCGAAGCATAAGTGTCTGCAACGCCTCTTCGAAGGCCTCCAAGAATGGAACTTTGGTAGATCCGGTTTAAGCCAACCAAGTTCCACACCTGCGCCGAAGAGACAAACATCGTGCAAAGCAAGCCGGTGGAACACGTCTTGCAGGTCGATAATGGCGCCTTTTTCACAGGCGTGGGAGAAGATAGGAACAAGATTTTGCTGCATCACTGCCGGCAGGGAGGCTGCCGCATCGTCGCGGAAGGCCGGCGAGGCGAGCGCCTTACGGACCGATATATTGAAGCGCTTGAAAGCCTCCCCATCTTGCACCACAATTGATTCGCCAAACATGTCGCGAAACGTTTCCTTGAAAATCTCTCCTTTGCCGAAATTGTGGTACCTTGTTTTCAGCAGGTATTCTATGTTTGCCGGATCCGCCGTGAAGACCCGGAATTTCCAAGGACCGGGGAGCCTGAACGTTCCGCCGTTTATGACGACGAGATAAGTAAACCAATCGTAGAGTTGCCCGAAATTGAGAAGCAACGAAGGAAGCACGCCCACGACGGGCCACACCGGTGCGCCTCTAAAGCTCGATCGTACCCGAGACTTCAAACTGTAAATGTAAAAGAGTATGATGCTTGCTATTCCTACGCACCAAAGTGGAAAAACCGTAATCCCATTCCCTACAACTTCCGCTAGACTCGCCATTTCTGTACAGTACCTTCAGAACACGTAAGACTTTTTCCTCAACGCTCTTATTTATAATTCTGCGCCATCTTGTAATAGTCTCTTTTATTGAAGTTATGTGAGCATCTTCCCATAGGTGTTAAAAAGTTAATGCTTTTAAGGACGGGCACCTACTTCAGAGAGGATATGGAGACCGGTATAAGAGGACTGCAATCTTAAAAACCGGTTCTAGATAGAGGGACTAAACATGTTCTCTCTATATATTAGATGTGGAAAAGCATGTAAAGGAGCGATATTTTAAAAGATTTTTTTTTATATATAATGTTTGGTTAACATTTTTAAAATATATTTAATGATTATGGTTTATAATAAGAGATGCAATGCTTCGATTCCCTATCAATAATGGTCGGGCTGAACCCACACACTCGAAGCGTTGATTGTTTGTGTGATCGGACCATGTGGGGTCCATTTAACCCGATTTCCTGTGACAAATTTACTTTTTCGTTTCTCTATTTGTCGGTTCCCGTTCCGAAGGAATCTGTTCATAAGCTTTCACCGGCCCCGTATCCCACAACAGGAAGATGCCTCGGAGGATGTGTGGTGGCCCCGACGTCTCAGAAAAATCTTTGTGACTCAACGAGACAACCTGTCTTAGAAGTATTAAAAGTTTAATAATTAATAATTTTTCAAAATTGTTTGTTTTTTACAAATTTTTTATTATGTCCTAAATGCTTCTACTTATGCCATAGGGTTTATACTTTATTTATTTCATTTATGTTGGTTTTTATGAATTTTCTTGTAATATCCTGGCAGTTGTATTTAATCAGTGCAATAGATTGATTATTTTTTAACCAAAGATTGTAACCTTGTAATATCAATGTTATTTATTTGAAAGAGTAGATTGTGTATTACATTATGTGGTGTGATTTTAATAAAGATAAATTATATTTGTTCATATAAATATTAATAATATGGAATTTGAAATATTTTTAATTATCTTAGAGATTTGTGTAATATAATAATATGCAATATAATGTAATTGATTCAATAAAAAAACAAACTATTGAGATCTAAGAGTATTTGTGAGAATAAAATTACAATATTTTTAAAAAATAGTTTGTGTATTGTATTAAGAGTTTTTTAAAACTCACAAAATAATATAACACATTCATAAATTTAAGCATTAATTATATGAGGCTCATTAATAGTAATATTCCATCTTGTACTCTTCTCTAATTTAACAATACATGATGCAAAAACTATCCATTTCAATCAATAAATTAATGTTGAAGATCTTAGAGCATATGGAAGAATGGCATTACAATGCATTTGAAAATTAGTTTGTCTGTTGTATTATGAGCCTTATAAAACTCATAAAACAATGCTACTCAACCATTGATTCAAACACTAGCAATACGGATTCAAAATAGGGTTAACATTTTATCTTTGATATTTGTGTGATGCATTAGTATGCAGTGCATAAGTATCTAATTTAATTACAAAATCAATCACTTGGATCTGAAAGAACTTCAATGAACATTGTTGCAATATGTTAAAAAATTAGTTTGTGTATTATTCTACAAGCTTATGAAAGTCACAAACTAATACAATGCATTCATTAATTTAAACATTGATAATATGTGGTTCATAATAGTTCTTGAAGTTTCTCTAACAACCTGGTGTGATGTAACAATGCATGATGCATAAGCTAGTAAATTCACTTGGAAAATTGATCATCTAGATCCAAGAGCATTAGTAAGAGAATATTTAAAGTTGAGATTTGACATAGAATTGAGATTGCATATATGCAATACAGTTAATATCTTTATGTTACTTGCACTAGGATTGTTTCCTACAATATAGTCCTAGATTAAGCCACATCATATGATGTATTTTTTTAATTTATGCAACCTTTTATAATGTGTTTTCTTATGCCTTATAAATAAATCAAACTTCAAAATAAAAATAATTGTTATTGTTTACACAACATGCATTAGTAATATTGAGTCAGGAGCCCCATTCTAAACTCACATGATCTACGGTTTAATTTTTATATTTATATAGGTGGTCCATTTATATTCTAAGTATAATGAAAGATGTTGATTATTTGTTTTTATTTTGTATTTGAAAAAAATTTGGTATGGTTACTCCAAGGTCCCTATTGATGCATTTTGTTTAAGGTCCTCATTTTCTTTCTTGATCTAATTTTAAATTTTTTGTTTGCATATATCCAATCCTAATTATGATTTTATGTCTATACATATATATTAGTTTTAGGTGAAGCACTCTTGGTTATGTATATCTTGACTAGATCTTAAAATTTATTTATTGATTTGAAGAAAATGCATATGAATATCCTTAAATAATAATTTAAGTGTACTGACATTTAGTAACTTTTTTCAGGGGAGTTATAACAAAGTCATGGGTTATGTCTACACATGTTAGTATGTTGTTGATTAAGAAAAACTGGCCCACTAGACAATGATAATAATTACATCCACTAGGAAACAAATTTCTTTCCTTTTTCATTAATCTTATCTTATATCAATATAACATAAACCAAATAATCGCTTGTAATTTTTTTGAAAAATACTCATGGAATTCATTAGTAGGTGTCATAAAATGATCGACAATATTTCAATTGCTCTACCAAATAATAAACACTTTAGATCAATTATATTATAAAGAAAAATAAATTTTCATAATGTTAATCTAACCTAGTTAAATGAGTGCATGAATAACCATAAAGCAACATTAGATAAATAAAATTGATTTATTTTTAATTTTAGGGTTATTCTTCATAAACTTAAAGATTAATATATTTATTAATCTTATATTGAAAAGAGGGTATCTTATATTTATTATATTTTTCAAATTAAAAATAAAATAAAGTAGACTTTCAAATAATAAATGACATTTAAATAATTAAAATTTATATACAAAATAAATAGTTCTAACTTTGGATAATATTGAAAAGAGGGTTTCTAGGTCCTTGAAAATGTGTTTTTTATGACAATAATAAAGAAAATGTTCATTTTTTTTTTTTAGTTATCTCATCCCTTTTCATCTTTCATCTATAGGCAAATTTTGAATGAGTTTATTCACCATCTAGAATTATGTTTTTTTCCTTGTGGTTTCCTAGCATATTAGTCCTATTTTTACTTCTTCGCAAATGAGTTAGAGAGGAATCCTAATTTTTTTTAGAGTCATTGATGTCTTCTTAAATAGGTTAGGTGAAATTTATGGATGTTCTCAAAGAAATGTTTTTTTTTTCAAACATTATTTAAATGTGGGTTCTTATCTTTCTCCAACTCTCTTCTTTCAAATGCTTTCAAATCTTTATATTTTTTGCCTATCTTTAAATCTTAGTCTTCCAAGAAGGTGAATAGGTGTGGTAAGTGGTTCTCTCCTCCTTCTATATTTTTCAAAATTAGTACTATTGGGTTTTTTGGTGTTCTTTCTATTTATTTTATGTTATGGGCAATGGTTCCAATAATTTCATGAAATTTGGGGCTATTTTGGTGACTCTTAAAAGGCTTGTGGATTGGGTTACAGGATGGTTATTTATGAATCTAATTACTTAATATTTAATTCCCTTTTGAATAAAAAGGGTTCACATGACCTAGGTGATTTTTTTAGTGGACCAAATCCTCCATCTTTCTTTGAATTTTGAGGCTATTTCCTTTGCTCATATTCCTAAGGAATAGAATGTTGTAACATGCCTTGCCTAGTGGGATTGAGAGAAAAATTGTCATTGATAGGTTTCTAACTTAGGGTTGTTCCTTCTAATAAATAATTTCATCTCTTCCAACTTATTTGCAATGATCAAATTGCAAAGGAATAAATAATTTCTCTCTTTCATTAGTTATGGTAATTTGATGTATTCTAGATTCTATCTGGGGTTAAAGATAGAAGCAAACATTCTCCAGTTTTCCCTCTTCTTTATTTAGTAATGACTCTTACATTTGAAAATCTCATAACTCTAAAATATAACATGTTTTTTAGTACGGGAAAAATATGTTTTGAAGGGATCCTGAAACCCTTTACAAAAGATCCTTAAAAGATAATGTCATTAAGAAACAAGAAAAGACATTCTGCAAAAAAAACCAACACAATTCTGGGCAAAAACCAGCATAAAAGCCCAACAAAACCAACAACATCCAGCAAAACAGAAAAAAGACAAAAGAAAAATTACTTAATGTTTTTAAGGGCATTAGCCAAATTTTCGCTAATCCCTTGCAAATCTTTAATATTATCCCTGAGCATAGGGATTTCCTTG
Source organism: Cryptomeria japonica (assembly GCF_030272615.1). Taxonomy (NCBI): domain Eukaryota; kingdom Viridiplantae; phylum Streptophyta; class Pinopsida; order Cupressales; family Cupressaceae; genus Cryptomeria; species Cryptomeria japonica. The sequence continues at coordinate 483,720,325 of NC_081415.1, read as the reverse complement.
GTAGAGGCCAAAGCAACTTTTTTCATACTCGCCCTAGTCCTTTTTTCCGCGCCACCAGGAGCACTTTCCACAGTCCCTGCCTCAATAGAATCCTCATCAACATCTAGGTCCACAACATGTTTGGAAGTGCTAGAGCCATCAAAGAACTTGGCAATTTCCTCCATATTCCTCATCACAGAAGTAAGGATATCCGGAATCATAACCAAAAAGTTCTTCATGGTTGTTTTTCCTTCCTCCAGTTTACTAACCTGAGCTTCCAACTTCTCCACTTTTTCCTCCATAACCTTTTTCCACTGCTCCTGGTTACTTTCATCTTTCCTTCCCTGCTTTTCCTGCTGCTTATCAATTTTTTCCAGATTCTTGATTCTTTCATATACCCACCTATCAAAACCCATTCAAGCCTCAAACTGGTTTTTGAGTTTATCGAGAATAATCCCATCTCCAACTTTATCCTGTTCCCAGCTCGTTTCCTCCTTATCCTTCTCTTGCTCAGTTTCCATCTCCCTTTCCTCCTTAAAATGTAACATGTTTTTATTACATCAATATAATTATTTTTACCCGTACATTAAAAAATATTCAAATAAAAATAAAGTAAGAAATAAAGAAATATTTTAGGTTGAAGGTTCAAATGATAGGTTCTTTTTCCAAAAATAGCTATGGACAATGGTATATATTATGTCAAATGTGTTGTGTATTATTACTTGTGCAATCTTTATTTTTTATACAAACCAAATAACCTTTTTTATTTAGCACCACTCTCCTCCTAGATTAGTTATAAAGTTTAATGTGTCTTCCTTTCAATATGAACATATGTTTTCACTTTAACTTTTTTTTATATTTATATTAAAATAATAGATTAAAGTATTTATTTTATTATCATGTGAATGTAAAATAAATCTAAAGTTTATTTTATATCTATGTTGCGTTGTTAAACATCACACCATTAGACAAGATATTGAAAGTGCATTAGGTAGTCACTCGCTCATTAGTCCATTATGAACATAATAATGATACTATCTAACTCACTCAATGTCATTTAAAATAAGCCCATAAATTCATGAATTGGATAAAGGGGATCTACTATACTATTTGTTGCAATGTTGCTAACAAGTTGTCAAAAACCTTTGTATTGAAACAAGATTACTTATGCACTTGATTGTGCATGATTATTGGTTAAATTGAAAATATAGAAAAATTACAAATCATTATGATTGACTATACTATGACATAATCTACTGATAGAGAAAAATTTACCTAAGATGTAAAATAAAATTAAAATTTAATCAAGTGAAATAAATATAATGAACTTAATAATATTGTTTTATCCAATAGTAACATGTGTCTCTCCTATAGAAATTCAAAACCACACAAAATATTGAAAAAAAAATCTTGAACATTATAATTAAATTTAAAAGAAAGCATAAAATAAAATAAAATGTATAAAGAATCTCACATATGTAGATTCTTATTCAAATTATTTAGCAAAGACTAAAAATATGTTATATGCATCGAGAATGTGATAAAATAAAATCTTTAACAAGGTTTAATAAACATATCATATAATGCATATAAAAAATGCTTCAAGATTAAATTATACGAACCAAAGCAAAACTATGAGAAGCAAGTTAGAAATTTTGAGACAAGAAATAAAGAAATAAAGTGTTTAGATGGATGAAAATTCATAAACAAGATAATTAAACAAGGAAGTGCATGGCTGCCTCCTCCTACCATTAGAAACGTGTCAGGCCAAAGATAGGCAGCTTGTCTCGTCGAGTCAGAGAGTTTTTTTTTTACTATTGCGTACTTTTTCTCAAATGTGGGCGCCTCCACACATTCTCTAAGGCATCTTACTTTGTGGGATACATGGCCAGTGAAACCTTACGAACCGAATCCTTCGAAACAGGAACCCACAAATGGAAAAATGGAAAAGTAAAATTGTCACAGGAAGTCGGGTTAAATGGACCCTACATGGTCCAACCACCCAAACGGTCAATGCTTCGAGTGTGCCAGTTAAGCCGAACCCTCAATAATGTGATTATTTTTTAGTATAAAATTAAAAAGAAGGAAGAACTATGGAGGGTTAGATATATTTAAAAGTAGAAAAGAGAAAAGAAAGAAGAAAAAGTATGGAGGGATAGAGATACAGACTCTTAGAGATATAGATATAGAGGTCTAGAAAGGAAGAGTGGAAGATAGAGAAAGGGGAGACATGTCTATAGACAAAGAGAGAGGGAGATATAAAGAGATATAGATGGTGAGATAGAGTAATAGAGATATTTAAGAAGATATAGAGGGGAAGAGGAAGAGAGATAAAGAGATACATATGGATACAAATAAATAGAGAGTATAGATATACAAATAGATATAACTGTTGGTTGCTATTTGAAAATAGATGAGCTTCAAATAATTGTCTTGTCAAGCATGTATTAGCTTAATCATTTTCATTAATAAATGACACTCATTCTCCTCCAAAAGACAAGTAAAATGATAACGTAATTGGATGTGTAAGGCTATTCTATATAATGTATAATAATAAATATAACTTAACTATATATTTTTAATAAATAATATATATTTAAATAACAAATATAATAAATACCAAATATATAATATATTTAATATTTTAATCAACATTATATGTAAAATAATTAGTATATACATTAATTATATGTATATTATATTTTTATTTAATAGACCATATTATAATATTTAATAATATTAGGTTCTATTCATTATTTTTGATAAAGATAAAAGGGTTTTACATGGACCTGAAACCAAAAGTTTTACAACAACTGACCATCAGCCAAACAGACATGAACCAACATCAAAACATGGGAGTATCTCCGAGCAGTCACAAAAACAAAGGAGAAGCAGACAAACAAGACAAAACAAAAGAAAAAAATATCAATTAATAGAGAGCACCAGACCCTTGTTCTTCTGGATGGAAATCTTGTTGATTTCCTCTAGTTCCTCCATAATGAATCTGGAGGTACCCGTGTTGTTGCTCCTGCTTCTGGTTCTAGAACTGGGACTAGTGGTTTTGCTGTCTCCAGCAGCCATATCTTCCTCTCCAAGATCTTTCACCGGTTCACTGTGGTAGGATCTATAATCAACAACCATGACATTAATCTTTTCAAGTCACTCTATACTGTTGTTCATGGCTTCTTTTCTTATGTCAACCAGGTTCTTGAGAGTGTTCTTAATTTCTGCTATAGACTGCTCCACCTTTTCAATCCTTTGTTCGTGATTGCATTTCATCACCTCAATGTTCTAGGAGAGATTTTGGGTCATAATCATGAGTTTCTCAGGTTTGCTAGGCTCAGGGGAAGTAGTGAAGAAATCAATAATCTCTTTAACCCCCACTTTGAGGGTATCAATTTCGCACTCAACCCACTTCCAACAGCTCTCTTGGCTTCTGGTAGCTTCCATAACTGGATTCATCAAGTTACCAATCCTTTGTATCCCACTATTCTCTTCTTTGGCCATGGTCCCCTATTTTTCTTTCAGGACATTGATAGGGACGTCCAATTTAATTCCCTGATATGAAATCTTTGGACTATGGTCCTTAGTCCCCTGCTTTTTCTTTTTAGAGAGGGGCTCGGTCTTAGAGATTAGTTTGCTGGTGGTTTTGTATTTGCTAGCCACCCATCTGGGAGGATTCTTGTTGCTAAACGTCCTAGGGGTGACCATCATCTCCCCTTCATCCACAGGTTTATATTCAGGGTCATCAAGAGGAACCCCACTTTATTCCAAATGCATTTCCGAGTTAGAGACATCTTGGATATCAATCTGATGGCCACTCTTAGATAGAGGGGGCACAATTTCAAGGGATTTAGCATACTCCATGATGAGAACAATAAGTCCCTTGTGGAGAACAGGGTTGTTTGGATTCTCCAAATGTTTTTGCAGACTATTTTCAAGAGAGGAGGTCAGATAGAAAGGAAGAAAAATAATTTTACCATGTCTAAAGTGATTTAAAATGGTAAAATGATAGGAAAAGATGTTGGCATATCTGCCATTGAGTGTAATATACCTCATGATGAACTCGGCCATGTCAGCCCAGGGAGCCATAAGATCTTTTCTGTTGTAGCCGCCATCAGCCATCTTGGTAACTCTAGAGCGCTCCTTGTATTTGTCAAAGAAACTCGTCAAGTCCTCCTCCCCAGTTTTCCTATCCCTATAAAATCTTCTGCCAGTCATCGCCAGACCAATGACCATCGCCACCAGGGTTTCATTAATCTGATAATCAGCACCATAAGCCCTGAGACTCCCCTTTTTCCACCTACTAACAAAATCCTCCGTGAGGAGAGGAGAAGGGCCATGAAGTCGATCCAAGTAGGGGACGATTCCCCCATCAACGAATTCCTACCACACATCCTTGTTTTTCTTCCATTTGTCGCAAGTAGAGGGCTCTTGCCTCTTCTTGTCCCCACCCATTATGCTCCTGGTCATCGAATAGTAGAGGTTCTATTCATTGTTATGTTAGATTATTATAAGAATTGTTTATAAATTGGTGCAAGACAATTTTTTGGGGACAAAAGTTCACATGAGAATCTTATCAATCAATTACAATGTTTATTTTGATATAATATTTTATTTCTTATTCCCACATAAGTATTCATAGTTAAAACTATTTCAAATACAAATAGTAAAAGAAGGTATAAAAATCTATTACGAACTCAATTTGTCAGATATTATTGTGTGAAATGAATGTGTGGGACAAAGTAAATGTCAATTCCACATGGTAGACGAGAGCACGATGAGACCAAATCTAAAGTTAATCTCTTTTATTAATTTCTTTGTGCTGTTTATTTCTACCTCCTACATATCTACAATAAAAAACAGAGAAAAGTAATTAGATATATTTTTTAATTTAATAAATTATTTGGTAGTTAATAATTTTTGTTTTGTTTCTATTCTATAAATCTTTTAGAATAGAATTTATTTATTTTTTAATTTATAAAATTTTATCAAAATATATTTATTTATAATAATATTTTATAAAATTGTAATATTTTTTCATTTAATTATTTTCTATATCAAATTATATAAAAATAACATAAAAACAAAATATGTTACAAGTATAAAAAATATATTTATAAATACCTAATATTAAATTCTTAATGATTTCTTTTCCCATTTAAGATTTTTTTCTTTTCCAATTTTTCATTTCGTATAACCATCTCACCATATGTATACCCATTGCACACAACAAATGGTACAATTATTAGTACAAGATATTTATGCCCAAAATACATATCTACCTTTTAAATTTCTTTTCAATCAACCACTCTTACTAATATTATTAATTTAAATATCGTTTCATTCATTATTTATTTAATTAGTATGTTAGACCCAAGTGAAAGTAGGTTTTATAAATTAAGCCTTATATTTCCTTGGACCACCCTACACCACTATGAACATTTTGTTTAGTGCTATAATTAGTGTGTACGTACTAGCTATGTAATAATATATTAACTTTACATGGAAAAAGCTACTTTAATCATGCATTATCCCCATTAGTTCGATTAACTATGTAGCAACCATAAATGGTGTATCTCTTTTATGCATAATAATATTATATGTATTTTTTGTTGAAAAATTAAATTTTATAGTTACAGAAATTAATAGAATTCGTAAAGCGGTATTTTTATAATCATTCAAAATAAAAATTAAATTTAAACTATAAAAAATTTGCTGATTTTTTTAATGCAATGATTTCATTGGCTGAACTAATTAAAGAATAAAATTCAATGAATGCAACAGTATCCTCCTTTGATGAATAAATATTATTAATAGAATATTTCAAAAACAAGTGCTTGTAACCAAAAACAACATAAATGTACCTAATATTTATATTCTACTTAGATTAACAACAAGTTAAATAATTACTAAAAAAAAAGCTAAAATTTTACTATGGTAGTCAATACTTCTTTTTACATACATACATACATGTGCATGAGGTATGTATGCCTGTGTATATATATGTGTGTGTGTGTACATATACAAATACATATACATATACACATACATAGTTATTGACATCACAACAAAATAATAGTTAAAGTAAAATAATAATTGAGATATTTCTTGTATTATATTTGTTTTCATTTATTTAAAATGAAATAAATCACATTAAGTCTTATAAATACAAATAAAAATATTTAGTAGCAATATAATTATAACTATTTCTTATACTTCTAATTTCCACTAACCACATGCAAAGAAGCTCTAATACTAGTTAGAATTTAAAATAGAAAATTTAAGAAGCTCCAAAACATGTATTTGATTTTATTACTTTAAATAAAGATTTTACTCTAGAATCTAAATTTAGTCATATATTTAATTTCATTTTTTAAAATAAAGAATTTCAGAAGAGCATAAATTGTTCATATGAATAAAACTAAGAAAAAAGAGTTTAGAAGGGTTTACTCAATATTAAGAAAAAAGAGTTTAGAAGGGTTTACTCAATACAAGAATTGTTTTTACTGTAGTTTTTCATTTTAGATTAGTTTAAATAGAAAGAATTTCAAAGTTATATAAATTTTTTTATTCTTGTGTTTTTATATTTTGTCTTTTTAAGACATTATCATGCATGTTCTTATACTCTTTTTTCTAGTCTTATCCACTCATGTTTGCATAAATATTTGATACAACCATGGTCATATCCTCTATAAAAATTCAACACAATTTAACTATTTGTATTGGATGGTTTCTTAGGTACCTCTGGGGACTTTTCTTTTTATGCTAGGTTTTATATGTGTAACTTTCCCCTTACATGTTGGTGAAGCCTCACAAATTGATTTGATAAAATGAAATAGATCCACAAAGATATGTGAAAATGCCTAAGACAATTTGTAGGAAATGTGCAATATAAATAACTTAGACAGTTCACACAATTATAAGTTAATAGGATAAAAATATTTTTATATTAAATTTTGTAGTGTCACTTCAAAGGTGTAGCCTCCAAATCAAAGCATTACCTCCAACTAGTATGAGATGTGCAAATTCACCTTCCCAACAATAGTAGAAAGGGCTTAATGGACCCTGCCAGAGATTATGATTTCATTCTCGAGATGTTTATGATGGATAGTGGTGCAGATCTATCGGAATCAAAACACTCTAGAAAGGGGAGGATAAGATAGAAACAAAAATAATGAACCTTTCTCTCCATGTTTGTTTACAAGTGCATTGATCATAACAAGTTATATTTTCTTCATATAACTAATATTATAATCATAATTAAACATTTTATCTACCAACTATTGTTATACAAGATATAATACCATTTTCTACAAAATTATTTCAAACTATGATGATTAGCATTCACCTAAAATTTCTAGCCCAAGAGATGACAACATCTATGTTCAACATTGAAGAATAGCCACCATTTCTTTTATTTTCTTTCTCTTTCTTCTTTTAAAAAACTTTATAATATGTTTCTATTTTATAATCTAAATTGAGGGACAACAAAGTAAATAGGTTATATTTTAAATTTTAAAATAGAGAGTTTAGAAGAGGATAAGTTGTTCATATGAATAAAGAAAGGAAGAAATGTGTTTGGAAGGGCTTAACCAATTCAAGAGTTATGATATTTTGATTTAATTTTTGGACTAGTTTAATTTAGAAGGAAGCATTTTAAAAGTCAAAATCAAAATCTCTTTACTATTCTTATCTTTTTGCCTTTTTGTTTTATACTCTCATCTTTTGTGTCTTTATAAAACCATGACACATGGTATTTCCTTAATATATGTACTCTTAAATATATAGCCATAATCTATATATTACACTAAAAACAAATGATAACTACTTTTGAAATACAATCAATAGATGGAATAAAATTTGCATCAACATTAAAAGAAAATTATAACCACTTTTGTAAGACAATAAATACATTGAGCACAATTATGAAAAAACTAGTGGCTACTTATTTATATTGTTTTTTCTATTGCTGAGACTATCTAGATTTTAGCTATCTCATTAAACCAATTATACTGAACTTTTTTAATCCATTTTTACTTAATAAAAAGTAAATACAAAGTTGTAATATTATTTCTTACAAAATACTAGAGTTAGAAGTAAAAGAAATATTTTTTTAATGAAATATACGAATACATGAATACCCATTAAAATATGCTTAAACATGATTACCAAAATATGTGGATGTGAATTTGGACTAAGCTTCCTTACCATTCTGATAAAATCCAAAACCCATATCAATAAAAATTAAACTATACCAACCTTGATACCACAATAAATATACTGAATAGAATTTACATACTGCCTTTAAAACAAATTTATAGATATATTTTTATTTATTTTCCAACAATTTCAATATATTACAATATAATAATAAATTATATTGTACGAGTACACACAATCAGTCACCTTATCACAATCAAGGAGCTAAGATATGAAGATAACTTGAGAGATTAGCCGTCACCCTTTTCGTTCTCTCTTTCGTGAATGGTTGCGAGCAAACCATACTTCATACAAAGTGCGAATCCGTAATTGGGAAACACGGGATGCTCATCAACAATCCTTGCCCCAAACGCTCTCCAACCCACCAGAAGGGTAAACCGAATACAAAATCTGCTCACCCTTCTTCAAAGGCGTGCCCGTCGTCTTCAAGGGAAGCCGGGTATACGTGGAGAGACTCCGTCACTGTTGCGTGCAGGTAATCCATTTTCTTAACTTCTTCAAAGCTAAAAGAATAAAAACTAATAGTTATCATCTTATTGAAATGATTTGCAATTAAAAAAGTATATATGAAAAGGTTGTAGGTCAATTGATTGAAAAGAAGAGCTGCGATGCAGCGGAAATCCCTGTCAGTTACAGTTGCAAGCTACAGTAGGTAATGGCAGGTGTTGTTGGGAATGCTGGAGGAGAGAAACAAACTTTGCACTGTATCTACGTTATTTTTGCATAATATACCATCAGCTTTTAAGTGGGCTAGGAGTTAACAGCAATGCTGATATTGGAGATAGCTCTAAATAGTATGAACTTTTTCAATTATACCAAACTTAAGATCCACACTTAAAACTAGTTTTAATCTAAATCTATAAAATGAGAAAAAAACATAAGTTCAATGCTAGTAGCATTCCATTTACATGGCATCCAGATATCAAATTGAAGTTATAAATAAAATTCAGTAACTATGTGTTACAATGCTATACATTTTATTCACAAAACTAATTTTATACTATACATTTTATATACATTTTATTCACAGAACTAATGCTGAACATTGTTTACCAGTTAACTATGCTGTACATTTTAGTGACAAAGCTATTACAGTGATTTAACAAGAATATAAGATTCAACACAGTTTTTAAATATTATGTTGTGGCTGCGTAAACAAACGCCTTGACAATCTGTCGTGTTTAATCAAACAATAGTTTGAGCAATAATATAAGATATAGTAGTTGCTGAAAAAAGCCAATATAACGAGTTCATATTATGTAACACAATGGTTTCGCCTTATCGAAGAAAATTATCTTTTATACCAGAAACTATAAGAGAAATGGGTGTGAAATTTTATGTGCCTAATTAATATACACCTACATTCCCTTGCCAAAACTGGAATGTTCTTTATCATGTAGCTTAGTTGTATGATGTTCGAGTAATCCTTGGTAACACAAATGAGTGAAAATAGGTTTCGTGACTTTTTCCTTTTGTTTTTCAAAATTTATCTCTAGATTTTGTATTTTATATTATTCACAATTTCTTCACTTTGTACTTGTTATAGGCCGCTCATCATGAAAAGAACTGAGATCTAACCTTGAAAATTAAAGAACTTCAAGCATCCGTTGAAGAAGATTCATTATTGCAAAGGAGAAGATGATTTTAAAGAATACAATAGCAGGGATAACTTTAAGAAACTACCCTGGGCAAAAGTGTAAAATCCTAGCAAATCAGACATTATTTTGGGGGGAAATTTTCATATTGATGGTGATTTTTTCTTTTAAATAAAAAAAAAAATCTATTATATTGGTGATTTTTTTCTAGGGTACGAAAATTCCATAAAATTCTGGCGAATAATACCTTGTTCTGTGGGGAAAATATATATTGTAGGAGGCGAATATTTTTTTCGTTTAAAGGAACAAATATATAAGTGTATGGGAAAAAAATTTTACTCTGAAGAAAAAATTATTTAAGTGTATTGGCGATTTTTATCCACCGCTTGAAAACTATTTAATTTGTTTGACTAATATTTTGTTATTTATGAAAAAATATATATTTTATTGGCGATTTCATGAAATCATTGGCATTAATAGACAAGGCACATGACATCACATCAGTACAATGAGTACATCAGATTAAGTTCGGACTCTGCACGATGTATCGATAATTGCTGCCTCTTTGATACGTGACACGTACCTAAAATTCATCAATGATTTTAAACCATTCAATGATCGTAGATCAATGGCTGAAGTTTTTTTTCGGCCCAAATTTCTGAAGAGAACATAATTCACCAGAAAGTTCCTGGAATAGAATTGGATTCAATAGACACGTATCAAATGTCACAGGCGATAATGTTGGTCATTTAATATATGTCTAGTCACTAACTGCAATCCACTCTATCCCCACAACTTCCAATGTGGTATTTGGTATTGGTTTATAGCTATTTCCAATTTTTCACACTAGTGCATTTATGGGAAAGATTTACAGAGATATACAAAAGATTTTAAAAAATTTAAAGGAATTAATACGGATAGAGAAGGAATTATTACAATCAAGAGTTTCAGCTATTTATAGATGATCTCTGCTTCTTTCATCTTCAATTAGCCTTTGGTAGACAAATCGTCGGAGCTCACGGTATTTAAATTCTGCCTCTGGTTTAGGTCTATAGGCTCAGGCTATATAATTTGGTATTCTTATTTCTCAAGATGGACACTCCTATCCACTTGAGAAGAATTTTTGCGGAGAACCAGAGGGCCTTTTTGGGCTCCATTATAGATCCAACCCTCCAATCAGTCTATAAGGAGGTTGGGATGTTCACTAATGAGGCTACGAGGATGGTGCTAGGCAAAGAGTTTCTGCATAATGAAAATAGATACCGTGTTAACATGGACATTACGTCCTAGTTCTTGGCATCTCTTCTAGACCTCAGAGGAGACAAGGTGGATATGTTGATGTTGTTAAGGAAGGTGTTTAAAGAAGACTTCCTTGGAGATGATATTACTATTGTCGTCTTTCCAGAAGTAGGGGTGGGGATCCCTTGGGCGAATGAATTAACCAAGATTCTCGTCCCTAACCAAACAGTTGCCAGGCAACTGTTTCTTTTGAACCTGAATGCGGAGTAGTTGACACATCATAGGAAATAGGTGTGGATTGGTGGGGAATTTCTCCAAAAATGGTTCCTCCTGGATGACTTTCCAAACTACAGTTGGCTTGAAGAATTCTCACAACTTATAATGTCTGAAGAATTCTACATGGAGGGAGGGCGAGATTCTTAGGGTAAACCATGAATGTGTCCACTACTTGTGCCCTAGCCCCGACCCCCTAGTAGTTTTTTTTGGGCCATTTCCTTGTAACCTCACTCATTTTCGCTTTAAAGTTTTTGAGGCACTTCGACATGTAAAAATTGTAAATTTGCGAAACATATATATTAATGATAATTTTGCACATTCCAGTTCGTTTCAATTTGCCTCTTGTGGATATTAAAATACTTTCTATTTTATTTTATTATTTGTTGCTACCATCATGCCATGGTAGAATACTTAGCATAATCCTTATGTTTTGAAATAGCTTAAACAATTATTAATTTGTGTGGATATAAGATTTAATTTTCACAATAAAAAAATAGCAAGTCTATTCTAATTTCTTCTCTAAAGTTAAAGAACAAACTTAGTGTCACTTCTGAGACGACCTTTTCTAAAAGGTATTTGAAGTGCTTGACAAAGAAGTATTTGAAAAAACATAATGTCAGGGATTGGCTGCAAGTGATAGCATCCAATAAGGATCACAATGTCTATGAGCTACGTTTTATTTTTTTTGTCTATGAGCTACGTCATTTCAATATTTTGTTAAACAATGAAAATAAATTTAATACCGTGATCTTTTTTATGTAATGTTTCTTCCTTTATATTTAATATATATAAAAAAATCCAGTTCGTTCCATTAATTATTTGTACATTGATTATCATTGATTATAATTGTATAAATATATATAAAAAAAGATGTTTATCTCGGGAAAAACAAGTGAATTAAAAGTCCAACTTACTTGTTGTAATTTTGCTACATAATTTTAATATAAAAAAAAAGTCCAACTAGCTAGATACATGTACATTGAACATTGAAAATATGTGTCATTGAACATCGACACGAAATAAAGGCTATGGCCAATGGGATGATGAAGCATCAGGTGGCATGGCTTTCGGGTGGCAGAAATCCTATGTATAATGGGACCCATAGGAATTGGCAATAGATATGCAGTGATATTGCCTTATGGACCTATGGTACGCACATCACTGTCATGAAAGTGAATGGTTAACATTTAGCCTTTATGCACCTTTAATGTTGGATCGCACATACGAATTATGTGATTGAAATAGTGCATGTAGAGGAATGATGGTAGAGTTTGTGATTAATGACAACGACCATCGTCGTTAGATGTCAGAAATTAGAATTGAGCCAGAGGTGTTTAAATCTTGGGTGGATTGGAAGTCTTAGTATCATACTGTCTACAATTGCAACATTGTCTTGGGTTTCTTAAGCAACATGGAAGCCAATTTTGATAAGAAATAAGTCCCATTTCTTGGATGATTTTCAGACAGGAGGCTGAAATGTTTGTTCTTATTTCAGGATGAGCGAGTGTACGAGAGTGTGAAAATGTTGTTGGGACAGGAAATTATCCATGTAGGTCATCGCTACAGTACAAACATGGAGGCATATTAATTGATTGTCGCTTGGGGTTTCCAATTTGAGGACGAGGTGGACAAGGTAAAAAATGCCCTAAGAGTTGTAATTGATGGGCACTACCTATTAAAATCTGAATAGTGTGTGTGCTTGTGTGGTCCCGAAGGTGGGCATTATTCCTGAGGTAGGGGTGGTTGGTCCGGTGGTGCCACTACCACTCATTCGATGGGCTAATGATGATTTGAAGGCAAGATGAAGAGCCATTGCTTGGCGCAGGTGGAAGGCCTTCAAAATATTTGCAAGGTTGATGCAGTGTGATGAGGTTTTAACGGTCCTTCATGAAGTGGCATGTGCAGAGGTGGGTCGAGAGTTACGACCGAGACCTGAGACTACAAAAGCAATGAAGCGAATCTCAAAATTCTATGATGACCTAGAGTACAGGTCATTTATGAGTTAATCCTACTATGGCTGGTGGTGTTTGGTATTGTCTGTTTGTATCTTTTTGTTCCATGTCCGTTTTCTCCCCAGGCCCAACTTTGTATGTATGTGGAAGATCCAAGAACTTCATTTTTTGGGGGATTCTCAACTTGTAATCTGTCAGGAAAATGATGACTACCAAACAAAAGATGAAAAATTACTGCCCTACAAGAAAATGGTAGATGACTTCAAGTAATATTTCATAAGGATAACCTTTGAGAAAATCCCAAGAGAACACAATCGAGCTGCAGATGCCATGGCTACTATTGCTTCGCTGATTGATCTACCACAGAATGAAACCCACTATGAGTTCTTGGTGGACAACCTTTTGGTCCCCTCATATGAGATCACTCCTACCGAGATGATATATGTCGTTGGTCTTGATTCCCCTTGGTATGGTCCCATGTTTACATACCTTCATAACAGTATCCTTCCTCTCGACCTATCCAACAAACAACATCATACTTTCATTCACCAATCTTCCTGATATGTCATTTTAGCCGATACCCTTTACCATCGAGGTCTAGATGGCACTCTTCTTAGATGTCTAGAAGGGGATGAAGCTTAGATTGTGTTACGAGAACTTCATGAAGGTATATGTGGTGCACATTCTAGTGGTCCTACCTTAGCCAAGAAACTCATCAGGATTGGATATTACTGGCCTAGTATGGAAAAATATTTATATTAGTTTGTCAAGAAATGTAAGAAATGTCAAATTAATGGAGACCTTAATCATGTGGCAGCCCAAGAACTTCAACCGAATACAACTCCTTGGCCCTTTTTTCAGTGGGGACTCGATCTCATAGGCAAGATTCACCCTCCTTCATCCAATGGCCACAAATTCATTATCACTACCACAAAATATTTTATAAAATGGATTGAAGTCGTTCCTCTCACCCAAGTCACTAGAAAACAACTTGTCAAAATCATATGGCTACAATCACTTGAAGGTGTATACATCATCATACAAAAATGGTACAAAAAATGATGCTTAGGGAGCCATCTAAGGCTATGATGAACTCCCTCCCTCAGAGCCAACCAACCTCGACAGAGTCTAAGCCCTGGAAGTCCCCACCCCAGAATAATCTCTCCTACCCCCTCTATCGAGTGGTGGTGAAGGACCCATGACCCCACCACTAGATGCTTATCCCCTATCCCTCCTTTCAATGGTCGTCATAGTTTGCAATGGTCTCTGGAAGCTCATAAACCACTGATCAGGTGACACAACTCCATAATACAAGTCTCTCTAGTAGGCTATCTCCTCCCTTGATCGAATAACATAGGCATATCCAGCCCCAGTGTCCTCTGTTACTCGCCTACCTACCCTCAATGCCTCATCAACCTCCGTGTGGCGCTGAATAGCCCGATCCCTCTCTCTCTCAGTGTCCCTTAGCTATCTCCTGAGCCTATCTACATCCCTCTCTAGCTCTTGAATCTCATCCTTGTACATGGTAGATCTCTCTGAAGGATAGTAGCTCATCCCCCTCCTCTCTTCCCTCTTCACCTTGTCCCTGTCTCTGTCCTAAAACCCGCGTTGCTGGCACCTGTAAAGGCAGTCCACCTCTACCTCTAAGTACATGCACCTATCTCTCCTCTCCTCCATCTCTCCTCTGAACTACCCTCCTCTCTTCTACTGCACCTCGCCTTTGCCATCTGCCTCTGTCTTCACCATCCCCACTATCATCTCCAACATCCCCACCATCACCCTCTATCGTCTCTCCTAGATCTATCAGCCATGGAAATGGGTGATTTTCCCAATATGCATTGTACTCAGCATCCATCCTTATGTCCTCCACTTCTGCCAAAATATCCCAATGCATGGGAACCATCTTCTGCATCTGTGCCATTTCTTGATCATAAGATAATAATGAACCTAAATGTGGCTGATCTCTCACTATCTGCGCATACATCCCTTAGCCACATGGAATTTGTTGTATCCTACTGAACTACCTACATAGTCTATCAATCAACTGCCACTCAATGATATATGGTGTTTGTTGGTTCCCAAACCATAGATTGGAAAACCAAAAGACTACTGAATCCTCAAGTAGGCCAATCAGCCTTGGCCAATGAACAAGGATGGTCAAAGACCAAATCCCTCTACATTTTAGGCTCCACTGAACCTAGGTGGGTATGCCTCTTCCTCTCAAGCACAAAAGAGGTTATTTATAGTGGATTTAAACCTTTTAACAAGTTTACACAACTGGAAAATTATTGTTCTACAACTATTCTTTATTATGTGCTTTAACTAAATGCTTTGAAAAGAAATGATTGTGAATGTATATTGAAAATGAAATTTCTTTCATGAATTAAATGAAATCTGCATAGATCAGTTCATATAGGATTTGGGAAGAATGTTTCTCTATCAAGGACCTTGAATGCATACAGATCAAAAACCTTAAAAGATTAATAACAGACGAGTGCCTCTATCCAGGGATATATATGACACTTTGTGGACAAAATATCTTATCAACTCAAGTGATAATTTCTCATCAACTATGAAGGTTCAGTACATATTACACAAACAATATGGTTTGTTAGGGATATATATGACACTTTGTGGACAAAATATCTTATCAACTCAAGTGATAATTTCTCATCAACTATGAAGGTTCAGTACATATTACACAAACAATATGGTGTGTTAGGGATCATATTGTGTCTTAATAGGTCATATGGTGTGTTATGACCCCTTAAGACACCTTATGACAGCTTAGGACACCATACGACCCATAATGACACCATATGGTGTCCTAAGGGGTCATATAGTGTCCTAAGGGGTCATAGGACACCATATGACCCCTTAGGACACAATGTGAACCCTAACGAAACGTAAGGGGTTATATGGTATCCTAAGGGGTCATATGACACTATATGACCCGTTAGGACACCATATGACCCCTTAGGACACCATATGACCCATAATGACACTATATGGTGTTCTAAGGGGTCACATGGTATCTTAAAGGGTCATATTTAGGACACCTTATGACCCCTTATAACACAATATGGTGTCGATATGGGTCGTATGGTGTCATAAGGGGTCATATGGTGTCTTGTGGGGTCATAGGACACTATATGACCCCTTAAGTGTCATTAGGGATCATATTGTGTCTTAACAGGTCATATGGTGTGTTATGACCCCTTAAGACATAATATGACCCCTTAGGACACCTTATGTTGTCATTATGGGTCATATGGTGTCCAAAGGAGTCATATGGTGTCCTATGGGATCATAAGACACCTAATGACACCATATGGTGTCCTAAGGGATCATATAGTGTCCTAAAGGGTCATAGGACACCATATCACCGCTTATGACACAATGTGAACCCTAATGACATGTAAGGGGTTATATGGTTTCCTAAGGGGTCATATGACACTATATGACCCGTTAGGACACCATATGACCCGTTAGGACACCATATGACCCATAACAACACTATATGGTGCTCTAAGGGGTCACATGGTGTCTTAAGAGGTCATATTGTGTCCTATGACCCCTTAGGACACAATATGATATTGTTATGGGTTGTATGGTATCGTAAGGGCTCATATGGTGTCTTATGACCCCTTAGGACACCATATGATCCCTTAGAACACAATATGGTGTTGTTATGGGTCGTATGGTGTCCTAAGGGGTCATATGGTGTCCTATGGGGTCATAGGACACTATATGACCTTTTAGGTGTCATTAGGGTTCATATTGTGCCTTAACGGGTCATATGGTGTGTTATGACTCCTTAAGACACCATATAACCCCTTAGGACACTATATGGTGTCGTTATGGGTTGTATGGTATCGTAAGGGGTCATATGATGTTTTATGACCCCTTAGGACACCATATGAACCCTTAGGACACAATATGGTGTCGTTATGGGTCGTATGGTGTCCTAAGGGGTCATATGGTGTCCTATGGGGTCATAGGACACCATATGACCCATTAGGTGTTGCTAGGGATCATATTGTGTCTTAACTGGTTATATGGTGTGTTATGACCCCTTAAGACACCATATGACCCCTTAGGACACAATGTGAACCCGAACGACACATAAGGGGTTATATGGTGTCCTAAGGGGTGAAAGAACACTATATGACCCGTTAGGACACCATATGACCTCTTAGGACACCATATGACTCATAACGATACTATATGGTGTTCTAACAGGTCACATGGTGTCCTAAGGGGTCATCTGGTGTCCTATGACCCCTTAGGACACAATATGGGGTTGTTAAGGGTCATAGTGTTGTCAGGAGTCATATTGTGTCTTATGACCCCTTAGGACAACATATGACCCCTTAGAACACAATATGGTTTGGTTATGGGTTGTATGGTGTCCTAAGGGGTCATATGGTGTCTTATGGGGTCATAGGACACCATATGACCCCTTAGGTGTTGTTAGGGATCATATTGTGTCTTAACGGGTCATATGGTGTGTTATGACCCCTTAAGACACAATATGACCCCTTAGGACACCTTATGTTGTCATTATGGGTCATATGGTTTCCTAAGGGGTCATATGGTGTCCTATGGGATCATAAGACACCTAGTGATTGCTTAGGACACCATATGACCCATAATGACACCATATGGTGTCCTAAGGGGTCATATAGTGTCCTAAGGGGTCATAGGACACCATATGACCGCTTAGGGCACAATGTGAACCCTAACGACACGTAAGGGGTTATATGGTATTCTAAGGGGTCATAGGACACTATATGACCCCTTAGGACACCATATGACCCCTTAGGACACCATATGACCCATAACGACAATATATGGTGTTCTAAGGGGTCACATGGTGTCGTAAGGGGTCATATGGTGTCCTATGACCCCTTAGGACACAATATGGTTTTGTTATGGGTCGTATGGTGTCCTAAGGGGTCATATGGTGTCCTATGGGGTCACAGGACACCATATGACCCCTTAGGTGTTGTTAGGGATCATATTGTGTCTTAACAAGTCATATGATGTCCTATGGGATCATAAGACACCTAATGACTGCTTAAGACACCATATGACTCATAATGACACCATATGGTGTCCTAAGGGGTCATATAGTGTCCTAAGGGGTCATAGGACACTATATGATCCCTTAGGACACAATGTGAACCCTAACGTCATGTAAGGGGTTATATGGTGTCCTAAAGGGTCATAGGACACTACATGACTCGTTAGGACACTATATGACCCCTTAGGACACCATATGACCCATAACGACACTATATCATGTTCTAAGGGGCCACATGGTGTCCTAACGTGTCATTTGGTGTCCTATGACCCCTTAGGACACTATATGATCCCTTAGGACACAATATGGGGTTGTTAAGGGTCATAGTGTTGTCAGGGGTCATATTGTATGCTATGACCCCTTAGGACACCATATGACTCCTTAGAACAAAATATGGTTTTTTTTATGGGTTGTATGGTGTCCTAAGGGGTCATATGGTGTCCTATGAACCCTTAGGACACCATATGACCCTTTCAGTGTCGTTAGGGATCATATTGTGTCTTAATGGGTCATATGGTGTCCTATGACCCCGTAGGACACTATATGACCCCTTAGGACACCATATGGTGTCCTAAGGGGTCATATAGTGTCCTAAGTGGTCATATAGTATGGTGTCCTAAGGGGTCATATAGTGTCCTAAGGGGTCATAGGACACCATATGACCCCTTAGGACACAATGTGAACCCTAACGACACGTAAGGGGTTATATGGTATCCTAAGGGATCATAGGACACTATATGACCTGTTAGGATACCATATGACCCCCTAGAACAACATATGACCCATAATGACACTATATGGTGTTCTAAGGGGTCACATGGTGTCCTAAGGGGTCATCTAGTGTCCTATGACCCCTCAGGACACCATATGACCCCTTAGGACACAATATGGTGTCATTATGGGTTGTATGGTGTCGTAAGGGGTCATATGGTGTCCTATGACTGCTTAGGACACCATATGACCCCTTAGGACACAATATGGTGTCGTTATGGGTTGTATGGTGTCCTAAGGGGTCATATGTTGTCCTATGGGGTCATAAGACACCATATGACCCCTTAGGTGTTGTTAAGGATCATATTGTGTCTTAACGGGTCATATGGTGTGTTATGACCCCTTAAGACACCATATGACCCCTTAGGTGTTGTTAAGGATCATATTGTGTCTTAACGGGTCATATGGTGTGTTATGACCCCTTAAGACACCATATGACCCCTTAGGACACCTTATGTTGTCATTATGGGTCGTATGGTGTCCTAAGGGGTCATATGGTGTCCTAAGGGATCATCGCACATGATAAGACCATATTGATCCCATATGGTGTACTAGGGGCTCATATGGCGTCCTAAGGGGTCATAGGACACTATACGAACCATACTGACACCATATGGTGTAGTAAGGGGTCATATGGTGTCCTAAGAGGTCATAGGACACCATATAACCCCTTAGGACACAATATGACCCCTAACGACACCTAAGGGGTCATATGGTGTCCTATGACCCATTAAGACACCATATGGTGTCGTTATGAGTTGTATGGTGTCCTAAGGGGTCATATGGTGTCCTATGACCACTTAGGATAACATATGGTGTTGTTATGGGTCCTATGGTAACCTAAGAGGTCATATGGTGTTCTATGACCCCTTAGGACACCATATGACCCCTTAGGTGTCATTAGGGGTCATATTGTGTCCTAAGGGGTCATATGGTGTCCTATGACCCCTTAGGACCTAGAGAGAGGAGGGAGTGAGGAAGAAATTGAGGGAAAGAGGTGAGAGAGGGAATTAGATGGGTGTAAGGATGGAGAGGGAGATAGCTAGAGGGATAGGAGAATAAGGGAATTTTGAGAGCTAGAGATGGGAGGGACAAAGAAGAGTATGTATCTATAAAAATGAAGAGCCCAAGAAGAGGTAAGGGGAGAGAGAGAATATGAGATCTAGTTCATAGAGAGAGATGGAACTACGAGGGAAGGGAGATAAAGAAGGGAGAGGTGAGATGGGGGTTTCTATGTACACATTTGGCACTCTCCCTATTTGGCACATGCCAAATGTGGAATATGGACCACATTTGGCACGTACCAAATGGGAAAATCCATTCATCACATTTGGCGCGCGCCAAATAGGGTGAGAGCCATATTTGGCACGCGCCAAATGGCCTGCTTTGGGAAACACCAAACTTATGGGTTGTATTTTCCTTGGGCATCCAACCCAAATGTTTGGACGACCGTTTCAAGCTAGAGACGTGTTTTTATCAGAACATTGAAAAATTTTGACATATTTTTGGTCGTGCTCTCCGTTAGGTTTGCACATGTTTCAATGAAGTTAAAAAAAAATAATGTGGTAAACTTGAGGTCCCTCTTAGCTATCCAACAATGTAATTTATTTCAAATTTTGATTTCATTAAGTCTTTCATCTATAATTTCTTTTGTCAGTGTGTCCATTTTTTGTCAAAAACCAACATGCACTATTTTGGGTATAGATTTTTACACGTTCATCATATTTTGAAAAAACTTACATTTTTAGAAACTAGACTCCATTATACGCAATTTAAAAAAAAAAAAATGATTTTTGATTAGTTTTCAATGATTTTAGTGGGGAGAATGCTCAAATTTCTATTTTTCAGCATGTGTCCACTTCGAAAATTAGTAAAAAATCATATACTCATTAAAAAATTAGCTGAAAAATTTGGCATAAACTACAAGGTGTTAGATAATTTCTCACTGAAGAAATTTTAAAAATTCAAAAAAAAATTTAACATTTTAGGGGGGCCACAAGAGACGCCATGTTATGTTTTTTGCATAAAAACAGGACCACTTTTTGTGGCCCCCCTTTTTGAAGCCCTTAATCTCCACCATTTTAAAAAAAAATTAGTAGTTTAGAAAGTAGACTCAAAGCACTCTAACTCTTGTTCTTGTTGCATCTTCAAATTTAGAGTGTAACTATCCTCAATTTGTCGCTGAAGTTCAGACTTTTCTGATTTAAAAAAAAAAAAGTGGCATCTTAAGACCCCCTTCTGGTACCACAACTTGGTGCACATACCCTATTATTTTATCCTTTTCCCAAATAAGATACTTCCTGTAAGCATATATAAAAAAAAATACAAAACTATATATATATATTTTAAACGTTGTTCAATAATTTTTTTAAATTTTTCTTATTAAAACTAATAAATTCAATACCCAATCTCTAGGTATACATAGACCCAACAAAAAAAAATATCTTTTATTTATTTTTATTTATAAAAAGACAATACTCAGAAATTTTTTTTGAGAACAACCTTTGGGAACATTTTTCCAGAATTAAAAAAAGAGGTTTACACATATATATTCTAAAAAAGAAACTCGAGAAAGCCCCATATATTTAGATTGGTATAATTTCAATCATTCTTCCACCTCTAATCTAATCTACCAAGCACAACAAAGATCTCATTTAAAATTGAATTTGAATACCATATGTTTGGGATTTAAAAGAAATCTTATTGTAAACAGCCAACCCCCAAATTTTGATTTTAAAACAACCCGAGCAACCAAAATCTAAACTTGAGATGGAAAACAAGACAAGGAGGGTTTGGATTGGAGATATAATTACAACTTTTTTATTTTCCCCAATAGATGATATTTTTAACCTTCACAAACAGATTTCTACAAAATCCAAAATAATTTCTTTTAAACAAAGAAGCCAACGAAATAAACCAGAGACCTACCTGATTCAACAATCCTGAAAGAGATTTTGATGAAGAGCCTAACTTGCAAGCTCAAGAAATCCTTCCTTTTGCAAAATCCCCAAATTTTCATTCCCAAAAATATTTTTCCAAAAATACTCTCCAAAATCATCCTCCCAATATTTTTCCAAAACCTAGGTTAAATGGGAAAAGTTTGACCAAAAATCCCATTTTTGGATTTAAAATATTTTCATTTAAAATAAAATTCCAAAAGTAAATTCTTTCAAACTATATCAAATATATATTAAACTTGCTTTTCTAATTAAAATTGATTTTCTTAAATAATTGAAATCAACCTTGCTATTTCCAAAATGCCAAATAGATTAAATTAATTCTATTTCAAATAAATTTAATCTTTCCTTTCAAAAGAACATAAACTGAATAAATTCATCATTAAGATTAACCATTTAATCGAACTTGCTACCAACTTGAATTGAGCAATTCTAATTAACAATTAATCGCATAAAAGGGAACCTATTTAATTTAGTCCCTTAATTATAATGCATAAACACACATTTAAGAAAATTAAATACTAAGGATTAAATACTTAATTTAACCACACACAAAACACGCAACCCAAGAAGGCCAAACAAACAGATGACCTGCATATCCAACCAAAGGGGATACTGACGGACGATTGACGATGCTCACTTCAGCATGACTAGGGTCAAACGAGGGTCTTATGACCACCTAATCCAATTTCTAAGGGTCAATGAGGAGCACTCAAACCTGCAAACCTAGGTGGAGGTGAACTTCACACCTGTGCGGTATTGTACCTGCAATCTCCTGCAACCAAGAGTCATACATGCATACATATATATATAATAAAAGTGTTAGCCTGAGATTAGTAACATGAATTAGGGGAACTAATAAACTTACATACTAATTGATGTGAAAACCACATTAACAGGTATGCACAATAACCAAAACATCTGACTATAACATTATAACATGATAAACTAACCAAGGTCAAACTGAGATTAGAATCTGATTAGGGTAGGGGTACTACGCCACGTACATGTACATGTTCAAGTAGATTCAATTTGATCTTTAATATATATATATATATATATATATATACATATACATATATATATACATATATATACATACTGTACATGTGAGTTCATGTGTAATTTATATTGTAGGCGCAGGGGGCGATGCTTGAGGATTTGTACATTGCCACCGACCCTGTTCATCAGGAGACACATGTATACATTATAAATTTAAATTAATTGTTTCTTAAATATTTAATTTCTATATTTAAAGAGTTAGGTTCCAAGTTATAAATATATGTGTATGTATATCTAACAAAATTCCAACATTGCAGGATGCACCACTATTACACAGGTTGGGCTCCTCGTCACATAGACATCCTAGAATCCTGCATGCACATGGTGGTGATGTTAGAGACCCTTCAGAGGTATGTTTGTCTATGCATATGATCTTAATATGTGTTACTTAAAAAAATTAAATACTCTAGTATGAATTAAATGTTTAATGTATGAGTTTATGCATGCATACTCTATTGCAGGTGGATGGGACGATGTTTGAGGATTTGCACATTGCCACTAGCCCTATTCATCAAGAGACATAGGTATACATTATAACTTTAAATTAATTGTTTCTTTTAAATATTTAATTTCTATATTTAAAGGGTTAGGTTCCAAGTTATAAATATATGTGTATGTATATCTAACAAAATTTTAACATTGCACGATGCACCATTATCACCCAAGTTGAGCTCCTCATCACATAGATGTCCTAGAATCTTGCATGCACATGGTGATTATGTTAGAGACTCCTCAGAGGTATGTTTGTCAACGTGCAAATGCTCTTTATCTATGTTACTTAAAAAAATTACTCTAGTACATGAATTAAATGTTTAATGTATGAGTTTATGCGTGCATACTCTATTGCAGGCACATGGATTAGGACATGGTTCAAGACAGGGCCCTGAGTGACCCATTGTTTATATATATGTGCATGTGCACACATTTTCTAGACATTTCATATTTGTACATGTGTAATAGACATTTCATACATGTGTAATAGACATTTCATACATGCATACTACACATTTCATATGCGTATGTGTACTAGATATTTATTTTCCATGTTTCATATGTGTATGTGTACTAGACATTTAATACATGTGTACATGTGATAGATAGACATATATGTGTATGTGTTAGATAGATCTACATTTCATACTACTTTGCACGTTTATATATATATATATATATATATATATATAGATAGATAGATAGATAGATAGATAGATTACATTTTTGAAAGTTAAGTGTTTAAATGATAGATATTCATTTGAATTTAGTTAAGTGTTCCAGTTAATTGTATGTGATAGATAGACCTATACATATATGTGTTAGGAATCTACATTTCATACTAGACTTTGCACGTTTTTGAAAGTTAAGTGTTTATGTATATTTTAGTTGTTCATTGTTAAACAAATTTAGTCATTAAAATTTAATTTAGTTTTTCATTTTAGTTAAGTGTTTATGTATGTTTAATGAACTTAAAAAATTTAATGAACTTATATCTATATATTTAAATTTAATGAACTTGAATCCAAACAACATAATTAAATGAAACAATATATGTGTAAATATAAATTAAATTAATGTACATAGATGAATAAAATGAATCCATGCATGTGTAAAAATATAAATGAATCAATGACGCAAATATCCCCTTAAATCCCCTTAAGACCACTTAAAACACCTTAGGACAACATAATTAAATGAAACCATACATGTGTAAATATAAATTAAATGAATACATAGATGAATAAAATGAATCCATGCATGTGTAAAAATATAAATGAATCCATGACACAAATATCCCCTTAAGACCCTTGAAGACAACATATATATATATATATATATATATATATATATATATGATCTCTTGGATCGTGCATATCTATAAATGAATATATATATATATATATATATGATCTCTTGGATCGTGCATATCTATAAATGAATAGATACACGTATACATACATTTAAAGATGATTTAATAGGTGATTCACACATTAGAAATTCAAGCTACCTATGTAACTATATATACATGTGTAACTATATATACAACATAATTAAATGAAACTATACATGTGCAAATATAAATTAAATGAATACATAGATGAATAAAATGAATCCATGCATGTGTACAAATATAAATGAATCCATACATGTGTTTAAATGACCCCTTAAGACAACATGTAATGAAATAAATCCATACACATAAATAAAATTAAAAATTAAAATCAATACATACATGTTCAATGCATAGACACAAAATATTTAATTTAAGAATAAAACATGTAAAATAAACGTATAAAACGTAAAATAGATGCATCAACAAAACTAAATTTCCACAAGTTACCCAAATGTAAACACATCTAGAAATATCTAAATATATATGAGTTTATCAAAATAAGACCTATCTAATATAATTTACTTGTTCAAACATGAAAAGTGAACTTAAAGCTCCTGGTACATATAATCTAGATCCTCCCTATCTTTTATAATTTCTAAAAAAAATTGATGATCTTCAATAGGCAACCTCC
The DNA here is from genome assembly GCF_030272615.1 of Cryptomeria japonica. Classification (NCBI taxonomy): domain Eukaryota; kingdom Viridiplantae; phylum Streptophyta; class Pinopsida; order Cupressales; family Cupressaceae; genus Cryptomeria; species Cryptomeria japonica. Next base: position 483,694,666 of record NC_081415.1, on the reverse strand, counting down.
ACTTTTGGTTGCCACGTCCTCTTTTTGGCAATGTCTCCAACTACAATCTTGTCGCTATTACTAGGTGACTGTAGTGTAGAAATTTTTGGCCAGACATATAATCAATGAATGTTACACCATTTGTATCTATCTTTATTTGTTGATAATAGGTGCCTTCAACAATAACTGAACCAATGGGATATTGTTGCCCATCATCATCATTGACTGCTTCCAATAACTTGCATTTTGGTTGTGTGCATCTCAATAGATAATAATCTACACTTTCAGTATTGTCAGGATCAGCAATCACTACAAAAATATCACCTGTGAAAATAGACCACATGTTTATATATTTCAAGCAATATTAGTTCATTATACATTTTTAAATTAATTTTGAACAATATTAAATTAAATAAGAATTTTAAAATTTGTACATTTACATATATAATTTACAAAATATGCATGCATGCACCTGTAACAACTAAATCAGAAACACATTCATAATCAGCTAAATATAGAGGATCATGAATATATATAATGTCACTATCTTTGTAAGGAGACATTGTGTAAAATTATTTCATTTCCCATTACAAAACATATCCATTAGCAATATTTTGACAATGAGTATCTATGTTGTTCGCAATGCAATCAACACAAAAGCATGATTTTCATCTTGCAAGACTAACACGAGGCTTGCTAAATCCCATAGTCATGACTTGATGAAAACTTTTAATACCATTAATAGATTGGCAATTATAAGGATTTGATCGATCAATATCTGATAATACAAATTATTTAGTCAATTTTAGTTCATTTCACACATATGCATGTATATATGTGTGTGTGTGTGTGTGCATGCATATATATATATATATATATATATATATATATATATATATATATATATATATATATATATATATAATGTATGTATGTATGTATGTATGTATGTATATATACATACATATATATACACAAATTTTAAAAGTAATTCAAGAACACTTGAATGTTTAAGATTTTATATATATATATACCTTTAACTTCCCAAAAATAACGCTTATTGTAAGTTGTATCACGACCAACAAAATGATTTTTGCACCATTCAATAATATCATTAGAATTACGTATGGTGTTACCTGTACATAAGCTCTCGCTTTAGAAAATTGGACAACCCATGCACGCACACACACACACACACACACACACACACACACACACACACACACACAAACACACACACATATATATGAAGAGAATTAAAACTGTACACAAATATGAAGAGAATTAAATCTGTACACAAATATGAAGAGAATTTACCTGCAAGTTCATGTTGGCGAAGTGCACACTTAACACATGCTCCTGCTCCATCATGCTCTCCTTTTCCATGTCCACTCTCAAAGAAGTTTCACAAAAACTTTATGCTACGTTGAGCATGTTGTAGGGATAACTAGTTAAAAGCTTTTGCAGACTTAAATTGCCCTAACATGAATAACATATATATATATATATATATATATATATATATATATATAAATAAAATCTTTTGACCTATTATATACAATCAAATCATATATAAGAAAAAAATCAACTTATAATCAATTTTAAATCTAATGTACTTACCGACACATCCATCTGACCAAATCCAATGTTGTGTATATTCTATCCCACGATCTTTAATATCTTCAAAAAACATTCCAAAACAATGTAATACATAGCTCCTATCATGACACGTATCATCATTGATATAGAAATGAACCTCGTTGACGATAATGTGTTCCTTTTCAGTACTCTCTATACCATCCACATGAAATTGTGCATGTCTATAGAAAACTTGTACAAATATTGCAACTTGATCGAAATGATAATATTGACTATGAATTTCTGTGTGAGGACTAAATGTATAATTCTCGAAGAAATCTACAATTGAAAGAATACAACCTGGTGGAAAAAAATTCTTTGAATCACGAAATTGTTTAGCCTGCCATCTTGCACCATGACAATTTTGGATATGTGGATATATCATATTACGAAATCTATCTATAAACCAAATGTAGGGCAATTCACTCTTTCAACATATTTTTTTTGGATTCAGTTCCTAACTTACTTTGGTATGTCTCATATTCAAATCTCTTCCATATAACTAGTGCATGAATATCAATATTCTCAGTTTGCAACACAAACTTACTCAAAACTCCACAATTATTGCATTCACCTTTTATACATTGTATTTTGAACTCATCTAAATATTCTAATTTATCACATAAAATAGACTTCACAAATTATGTTGTACTTGTAGGAATGACTAGATTTGGATTAATTGTTGCCATGAACTTCTTATATGATTGAAAGTGTAGATGAAATTCAACATGATTTCAACAAGAACAAGTTTCACGTACCTTATTTATCCGTACAAAGCAAGGAAACAATCTCTCAAACATCCTTTGGCAAATCTTTACATCCAAAATTTTTTTGCTTAATTTTGGATGCATGCACTCACCAAATGCACAGATTGAACTGCTCTAATGCATTCACCAAGTGCACTCGTAACCCCAGCCTACACTCAACGAATGCCAAATGAAACCTTAATGAAGCCAAAACTTGCAGACAGAACCCTAAAAAAACCAAAACTTGTAGACCAAAAACATTCCAAATGATAATGGGAAATGAAAACCAAACAAACCACAACCAATCACTTACTGTTCGCCACTTCTTCAGGATTCATGCAAGGAACACATGTCTAAATCCAAGTCAAACAACCAAGACACCACCTACCGCTCACTAGGAAAAGTGACCGGTCACTAGGAAAGACCCCTCGCCCAAATGTCTTACACTTTGGCGGGCAAAAATACCCCACTTAAAGCCTATCGGCTTACTTATTGAGGTACAGGTGATAAAATTTGCTAATTTATTGTGATTTTAGAGTTCTTACTGTTTATCATCATTATTTATAATTAAATGAATTATATTTCTTACATCACAAACAACAAATCTTATATAAACTTGAATATTTTAAATCATATTTACAACAATCAGTTTATTAAATAGATAGAGAGAATCCACACACTATTATAAAATTCATGGTCATAGGTATCATTATTGAGGTATAGACAATAACTATTAATCTCCAACAGTACTCATTTTGTACATGATACTCGATTTTATGGTTTCTAATCATAAATGTTATTATTATTGATCTCACCATGTTTAACATATTATGTCTAACCATAAATAGTAGTTGATCAAATTTGAAAAATAGATAGATCTTATCAGATAGCCACAATGGACTTCAACTCTAGCATATATTGTGTCTAACATAGTCTATATAATTCATCCCCCTCTCCATCTATATTTAACTATGTAGCTTATAATATTTAAATTTATAACTTTAGTTTATGATTCTCTCACATTTTTATAAGCTATGTTTTTAATAAAATTTACTATATTATTATAGTTTTGTAATTGAAAAAGAAAACACTAAAATATAAGGGGTGCTTTTAAATTCTTTATTAAGTATTAACCGAGTCATTCAACATGATAATTTAATTTAAAAATTAGACACGAACTAAAAAAATAACTAAATAAAAATAAATGTTAAATGTAATTCATAAAGAAGGAAGGATGAAATTGTGTATTTTAGAATACAAACTTAAAACATGTCTAGTTGATTATGAATAGCTGATTTGAAATTATATTTTTTAATATTTAATGTAAGAAAAAATATTAGAATAATAGAAATGGTAAGAAATAGTCACTAAATTAGTTTCCAATTCATAATTTTAAAGTTTAAATATATATCTAGAAGTTCTTTGGAAAGTAGTTTTGTATTTGATTAATGATTGATCAAATAAGTTATTAAGTTAATGATTGGAGGAGGAAAACATCATATATAACCTTTATGTAATTTACTAGAAACCATCAGAGATATACATAAAATCTTTGGTTGGGTATATATATTTTATGTTCCTTCTCAAATATCTAGTATCTGACTTTACATTATTATTCAAGTCTTATGTTCATTTTTAAATATAATGATTAATATAATATTTACAAGGTGGATGAAAGTAACAAAGTGTTGTATAAATCATCCTAATGCATTAACCTACTCACTCAATCATCGATCTTCTATTTTTCCTACAACTTTCTCTTTTTTTTTTCAAGCCTATTTCTAATGGTTGTTTAGATTATGGTTGTTTCAACCCTTTCAACTATTCCTTCTCTCATTTTAGCTATCTGCTTTATCAACTACAACTAATTTAATCCTTTAAAACAATCATCTATCTCATAAACAACTTCCTTTAAATCAACATCTTTAATATATTATATGTAGTTTTGTTATTGATATGCAACTTTCTTCACAAATTTCTAGGATTTCTCTCGCTTAACAACAACATCAACTCGACAAAATGGTACGACCTTGTCTATGGTTGCTACAAGCAATAATAAAGAATTGTGAATTACATGTGGAACTGTCAATTCCTTTTAACAAATTCTCAAAACACAACAATTCTCTTAGAATAATTGATCTAAATTTATGGTAGCATCAACTATGTGGATGGTTTACAATGACTTGCTTAAAAGAAAATTTTGGCCATGACTTGGTTTCAACTAGCATACCTATGATCCCTCAACAATATTTCTTTGGAATTAATGGCCTCTCTTTGCAACTTCCTTTCTTCCAAGTGGCTATGATTTCACATGTTTTTTCCTTTGAGAACTATAGACTAACTTTATGATGTAAACTAATCTCCTCCTCAACTTGTGATTTACGACCTTAGTGGCTAATTGAAAACTTCTACGGTTTGACTCCTTTCGGCTTGACCTTTCTTTTATAGGCTTCACTTCTCCTTTAGCTGCCAACATTACTAATAAGTGATCCTCTTTGTCTAAGCATCTACCTTGAGTGACATTAATTGGTGACTTTGTCAACTGCGGTCACTTACATTTGACATTCATTAAAAAAACTATTTGTAGCAATCCCTATTTGACTTGCAGCGGCTATTGTTGCCATTTGCCTTTAGTTGCAACTTGCACTTCTTCTCACACCCATGATCTTTAGATCTCTTACAACCTACTTTACTACCACTTTGTTGGAGTTAGATGAATTATAAGTACAAACAACATACGTAAAACATATAAATAAATCAAACATAAATTCTTATCAAATTACTTTGATTACAAGAACACTTTATATCTTCATTAATTGATTACAATCATTACATCTTTATGAATGCTGCAACATTTAACACCTTACATGATCAGTCAAGCACCTGATGCCTAAAGCTTAAAATTTCCTCTTTATATAAAGATCTTGAAACAATTCTAAATATTAAATTGACATGTTCAAAATAACAAATATTTAATATTTTTCTCTATCCATCTTTAACTCTTATTGGGTCTAACAACATTCTAGATGTTTTTTTTTAATTTAATGATTTGGTGAGAAAAATTACACATTCCAACAACCTTTATTAATAATGTTAGGTTTATTGATGTGATATTCTTCCATTTAGTAATGTGTTCTGATATGTCCAGGTTTATCTTTGCCTCTTAGCCAAATGAATTATAATCCGAATACTTCAGAATATCTCTCATTATCTAGCCTTGGAATTAGATTGAAGCGGGACTAGCGGCAATGAGGAAGATTTTTGGACGGGTCGTAGTGTCTCCAATTACAATGGGAAGGCTGAACGAAGTTATAGGCAACGCCATGATTCCGGTTACCCTCTCTTTCGCTGCAATAATAATCATCATTCTACTTTCCCAATGGAACATGCCAGGAAGTTTTAAAGGAGCTCCAGTTTGGCCTATTGTGGGTATCCTTCCCTCCATGATTCTAAACTTGGGCCGCCTCTACGACTGGTATACTCATATCCTTGTTCTAAACGGCTTAACGTTCAGGCTGCCGGGCCCCTGGAAAGCTAAGATATTGACAGCCAACCCTGAAAATATAGAGTACATGGTGAAAACCGCGTACCATAATTTCGGCAAAGGGGACAAATTTAAGGAGATGTTTGCCGACCCGTTTGGCGATTCCGTTCTTGTTCAAGACGGAGAGCCCTTCAAGCAAATGATTAAGTCCATCGCTTTGGCGTTCGCCTCTCCGGCCTTCCGTAACAAGACCGTCACGACCTTATCCGCAGCGGCACACAAAAAGCTGATACCCCTGCTATCTCACGCCGCTGCAAACTATATTCCCCTCAATCTGCAGGATGTGTTCCGACGCCTTGCTTTCGACAATACATGCATGGTCGGGTTTGGGATTGACCCCGCTTCGCTCGATCTAGATTTAACCACGGTTCCCTTCTTGGATGCGTTTGATGGGGCGATAGAGGCGCTGCTGTTGAGAGCCATTCTGCCTCGCTTTTGCTGGAAAATGATGAAGTTCTTGCGCCTTGGGTCGGAGGCCCGGCTAATATCCGGCCGGGCGGTCGTTTATGAGTTTGTGGACGGCTTGCTCGCCCGCCTCTCCGCTGCCGGTTATTATCTCTATGATTCTCCATGCCTGGGTGCCTTTTGGACCTACATCCGGCTTGAACGAGAAAGCGGACGGGATTATTCTCTTGAAATGATCCGTTATGGCGGGCAAGGATACGCTTTCTGCCGCGCTGACGTTTTTCTTCTGGTTGGTGGCTCAACACCCGGAAGTTGAAGCCAAGATTTTAGCAGAGCTCCAAGGCATTCTGCACAAGAGTGCAAAGAAAGAGGAGTGGACATTCGGGTTTGAGGAAGTGAAGCAGATGGATTATCTGCACGCAGCACTTTCGGACAGCCTCCGACTGTACTCGCCCATCGTTGCGGAGGGCACGGAGGCAGCTGAAGACGATGTTTTGCCGGACGGTACGCAGACGGAGAAGGGTGCCCAGGTGTGGTATTCGATTTACTCGTGCGGCAGGCTTGAGAGCGTGTGGGGGGAGGACTGCCTGGAGTTCAGGCCGGAAAGATGGCTGCAGAACGAGGGGTTTGTGAGGCAATCGGATTTCAAGTTTGCAGTATTCAACGCTGGGCCTCGGCGGTGCGCGGGACGGGAGTTTGCGTACTGGCACATGAAGTGGGCTGCCGCTTCTATTCTCATTCACTATCAGATAAAGATGGTCGATAAACATCCCGTGATTCCCAAGTTTACAATCGTATTATCCATGAAAGATGGTCTGCTTCTCACAATCCACCCTAGGGATAGAGATCGTGTATGACAGCGATCTCAAATCATTTTGCACCTCACCATGATATCCATTGTCTTGATGCATCTCATTCTCCTATTTGCTTTCGTTCTATTGTGTTGACATGTAGTGAAAATGCTTGAATCTTTTACTTCATATCTGCTGTATGCATTGCAGGTTTTAATGTCATGAATATTTTTTTGTTACCATCTTTATAATGAACCGACTGAACTGTAGCGGTGCGTACATTGGCCTGGCGTTTCACATTTATTTGGAGAGAGACATTCTGTTATTTTAGGCTAATAGGCTTATAAATGTGTACATCCCGTTAATATATTCAGAAATCTTTTTACTACTAGCATTAATATGTCTAAATTAAAATATAGATTAAATAGATGTTTTTTCTCTTTTTAAATAAAGTATTTTGCTCTAGAATCTAAATTAAGTCATAATAAAATATATGTATTTCATTTAAAAAGAAAAAGAATAAGTTGTTCATATGAATAAAAATAAGAAAAACTGAGTTTAGAAGGGTTTAGTCAATACATGACTTGATTTTACTTTAGTTTTTCTTTTTACATTAATTTTGAAGTTATATAAAACTTTTTATTCTTGTATTTTTATATTTTGTCTTTATAAGACATCATCAAGCATAGTCTTATATTTTTGTCTAGTCATATCCTCTCGTGTTTGCATAAATGTTTGGTATAACCATGGTTTTATTGTTTGCAAGACTTCAACACAATTTGACTATTTGTATTGGGTGGTGTCTTAGGTACCTTTTGGGACTTGTTATGGTAGGGCATATATGTGTAACTTTCCCCTTACACCTTGTTCAAGCCTCACAAATAAATTTGATAAAACGAAATAGATCCTAGAGATCTATGAAAATGCCAAAGAAAATTTGTAGTAAATGTGAAATATAAATAAATTAGACAATTCACACAACTATAAGTTAATAAGATAAAAAAAAAATTATATTAAATTTTGTAGTACCACTTCAAAGGGGTAGCCTCCGAATTAAAGCATTACCTCCAACTAGTATGAGATGTGCTAACCCACCTTCCCAACAATAGTAGGAAGGGCTTGCCTGGCCCCGCCAGGGATTATGATAGATAGTGGTGTTGACACATCCCACTTGAACCAATCAATATATCTTGAGCCAAATCTATGGAACACTAGAAATGGGAGGATAAGATAGAAATAATAAAAATGAACCTTCCTCTCCATATTTGTTTAAAAGTGCATTGATCATAACAAGATATTTTTTTTTCTTATAACTAATATTATAATCATAATTGAATATATTCTCTACCAACTATTATTATACAAGATAAAATACCCTTTGCTATAATAATATTTCAAACTATGATGATTAGTATTCACCTAAAATTTCTAGCCTAAGAGGTGACAACATCTTTGTTCAACATTGAAGAATAGCCATCATTTGTTTTATTTTCTTTCTCTTTCTTCATTTCAAAAAGTTAATAATTTGTTTTTATTTTATCACCAATCAAACTGGACCAATATAATAATAAATTCCTTTGTACCAGTACACACGATCAATCACATTATTACTATCATTAAGGAGCTAAGATATGTAGATAACTTGAGAGATTAGCCGTCACCATTTTCGTTCTCTCTTTCGTGAATAGTTGCGAGCAAACCATACTTCATGAAAAGCGCGAGACCGTACTTAGGAAGCACAGGATGCTCATCAACAATCTTTACCCGAAAACGTAAAAGAATGGAGGCCGCCGCCCACTTCATCTGCCAGTACGCAAATTCTCTGCCCGTGCAGCGACGGGGTCCTGCGTTGAACGCTAAAAACTTGAAATCCGATTCCCTCACAAATCTGCCGTTCTTCATCCACCTTTCCGGCTTGAATTCCAGGCAATCCTCACCCCAAACGCTCTCCAACCTACCGGAAGAGTAAATCGAGTACAAAATCTGTTCACCCTTCTTCATAGTCGTGCCGTCGGGCAGAACGTCGTCTTCAAGGGAAGCCGTGAGCTCAAGTGGAATAGGCGGGTAGAGGCGGAGAGACTCCGTCAATGTTGCGTGCAGGTAATCCATCCTCTTAACTTCTTCAAAGCTAAAAGAAAAAGGGTCGAGGTCGTCAAGACTATTCCTCTGCTTCACGATCTCTCGCAGTTCTGCTAAAATCTGGGCTTCAACACGGGGGTTGTTTGCTACCAGCCAGAAGAACCAGGTGAGGCCCGGCGTAACCGTATCCTTGCCCGCCAAAATGAGGCTCACAAATAACTCGTGTACTCCCTTGTCAGAATAAAGCCGCCCGCTTTCCCTCTCGAAGCGAATGAAAGCTGATCCGATGTCCGATCCTTGAGTCCCGTCCTGCTTAGCGCGCCAGCGAGCATGAACTTGTTGAAGAACAAAGTCGTAGATGGTTTCTCTGGCCTTGAGAAGCCGACCCTCAAACAAAACGTTAAAGAACCTCAAAATTTTCCAGCAAACCGGCGGCATGAGCAGGCGAAGCATAAGTGTCTGCAAAGCCTCTTCGAAGGCCTCCAAGAATGGAACTTTGGGTAGACCCGGTGTAAGCCAGCCAAGTTCCACACCTGCGCCGAAGAGACATACATTGTGCAAAGCAAGCCGGTGGAACACGTCTTGCAGGTCGATAATGGCGGCTTTTTTACAGGCGTGGGAGAAGACAGGAACAAGATTTTGCTGCATCACTGCCGGCAGGGAGGCGGCCGCATCGTTGCGGAAGGCCGGCGAGGCGAGCGCCTTACCGACCGATATATTGAGGCGCTTGAAAGCCTCCCCATCTTGCACCACAATTGATTCGCCAAACATGTCGCGAAACGTTTCCTTGAAAATCTCTCCTTTGCCGAAATTGTGGTACCTTGTTTTCAGCAGGTATTCTATGTTTGCCGGATCGGCCGTGAAGACCCGGAATTTCCAAGGACCGGGGAGCCTGAACGTTCCGCCGTTTATGACGACGAGATAAGTAAACCAATCGTAGAGGTGCCCGAAATGGAGAAGCAACGAAGGAAGCACGCCCACGACCGGCCACACCGGTGCGCCTCTAAATCTCGATCGTTCCCGAGACTTCAAACTGTAAATGTAAAAGAGTATGATGCTTGCTATTCCTACGCACCAAAGTGGAAAAACCGTAATCCCAATCCCTACAACTCCCGCTAGACTCGCCATTTCTCTACTGTAATTCCTCGATGCTCTTATTTATAATTCTGGGCCATCTTGTAATAGTCGCTTTTATTGAAATTATGTGAGCTTCTACCAATAGGTGTTTAAAAGTTGATGCTTTTAAGGACGGGCACCCACTTGAGAGATAATTAATGGAGACCGGTATAAGAGGACTGCAATCTTAAAAACCGGTTCCTAACCTATCAACAGGACAATGTGGTCGGGCTTAATCTTAATATCCTGGCAGTTGTATTTCAATAGACTGATTATTTTTTAACCAAAGATTGTAACTTTGTAATATCAATGTTATTTATTTGAAAAAGTAGATTGTGTTTTACATTATGTGATGTAGATTTTAATAAAGATAAATTATAATTGTTCATATAAACATTAATCATATGGAATTTGAAATATTCTTAATTATCAATAAAAAAATAAACTATTGAGATCTAAGAGTATTTGTGAGAATAAAATTACAATATTTGAAAAAAAATAGTTTGTGTATTGTATTAAGATTTTTTAAAACTCACAAAATAATATAACACATTCATAAATTTAAGCATTAATTATATGAGGCTCATTAATAGTAATATTCCATCTTGTATTGTCCAAAGGGTTGAGCATAATTGGTTAAAACATTGGGTTCTCACTATGGAGACCCAAGTTCAACTCCTAATATGGACATCTAAAATGAATTCTAAGTTGTGACTAATAATAATTCAAGTGACTAATATTTTATCTTGGATATTTGTGTGATGCATTAGTATGCAGTGCATAAGTATCTAATTTAATTACAAAATCAATCACTTGGATTTGAAAGAACTTCAATGAACATTGTTGCAATATGTTAAAAAATTAGTTTGTGTATTATTCTACAAGCCTATGAAAGTCATTAATTTAAACATTAATGCATGATGCATAAACTAGTAAATTCACTTGGAAATTTGATCATCTAGATCCAAGAGAATTAGTAAGAGAAGATTTAAAGTTGAGATTTGACATAACATGGAGATTGCATATATGTAATATAGTTGATATCTTTATCTTACTCGCACTAGGATTGTTTCCTACAATATAGTCCTAGATTAAGCCACATCATATGATGTATTTTTTAATTTATGCAACCTTTTATAATGTGTTTTCTTACGTCTTATAAATAAATCAAACTTCAAAATAAAAATAATTTTTATTGTTTACACAACATGAATTAGTAATATTGATCTATGGTTTAATTTTTATATTTATATAGGTGGTCCATTTATATTCTAAGTATAACGAAAGATGTTGATTATTTATTTTTATTTTGTATTTAAAAAAATTGGTATTATTTACTCCAAGGTCCCTATTGATGCATTTTGTTTAAGGTCCTCATTTCCTTTCTTGATCTAATTTTAAATTTTTTGTTTGCGTATATCGAATCCTAATTATGATTTCATGTCTATACATATATATTAGTTTTAGGTGAAGCACTCTTGGTTATGTACATCTTGACTAGATCTTAAAAATTATTTATTGATTTGACCACTAGTTGTATGAAGAAAATGCATATGAATATCCTTAAATAATAATTTACCTATACTGACATTTAGGAACTTTTTTCATGGGAGTTATAACAAAGTCATGGGTTATGTTTACCCGTGTTAGTATGTTGTTGATTAAGAAAAACTGGCCCACTAGACAATGATAATAATTACATCCACTAGGAACCAAAATTCTTTCATTTTTCATTAATCTTATATCAATATAACATAAACCAAATAATCGGTTGTAATTTTTTTTGAAAAATGCTCATGGAATTCATTAGTAGGTACCATAAAATGATCAAGAAGATTTCAATTGCTCTAACAAATAACAAACACTTTAGATCAATAATATTATAAACGAAAAATAAATTTTCATAATGTTAATCTAACCTAGTTAGATGAGTGCATGAATAACCATAAAGAAACATTAGATAAATAAAATTTATTTAGTTTAAATTTTAGGGTTATTTTTCATAAACTTAAAGATTAATATATAGGTATCTTATATTTATTATATTTTTCAAATTAAAAATAAAATAAAGTAGACTTTCAAATAAGAAATGAAATTTAAATAATTAAAATTTATATACAAAATAAATAGTTCTAACTTTGGATAATATTGAAAAGAGGGTTTCTAGATCCTTGAAAATGTGTTTTTTTGACAATAATAAAGAAAATGTTCATTTTTTTAAGTATCTCATCCCTTTTCATCTTTCATCTTTAAGTAAATTTTAAATGAGTTTATTCACCATCTAAAATTATATTTTTTCCTTGTGGTTTCCTAGCATATTAGTCCTATTTTTACTTCTTTGCAAATGAGTTAGAGAGGAATCCTAAATTCTTTTAGAGTCATTGATGTCTTCTTGAATAGGTTAGGTGAAGATTATGGATGTTCTCAAAGAAAATGTTTTTTTGAAATATTATTTTGTGGGTTCTTATCTTTCTCCAACTCTCTTCTTTCAAATGCTTTCAAATCTTTTTATTTTTTGCCTATCTTTAAATCTTAGTCTTCCAACAAGGTGAATAGGTGTGGTAAGTGGTTCTCTCCTCCTATATTTTTCAAAATTAGTACTATTGGGTCTTTTGGTATTATTTTTATTTATTTTATGTTATGGGAAATGGTTCCAATAATTTGATGAAATTTGGGGCTATTTTGGTGACTCTTAAAAGGCTTGTGGATTGGGTTAGAGGAAGGTTATTCATGAATCTAATTACTTGATATTGATTTTTTTAGTGGATCAAATCCTCCATCTTTCTTTGAATTTTGAGGCTATTTCCTTTTCTCGTATTCCTAAGGAATAGAACGTTGAAACATGTCTTGCCTAGTGGGATTGAGAGAAAAAATGGCATTGATGATCTCCTCTGCATTACTAATAGCTTTGGTGATCTCACTGAGACAATCTGGGAGGGAGTTGAATTTACCCGAGCCTATTGCTTCTAAAGTCTCAATTTTTCCAGCTTCCTGGGTTTGCTTGTTTTAATGCCAGAAATTTCCTTTTGCATCTAGTGGAGCACCTTGTTGAAGCTATCTATGTCGTTATTGATGTAGAGGTGTATATCCAAGTAATGATCTTCTTGGGTCTTGTCTCCAGCAGGCTCTAAATTCACCTCAAGACCCACCTCCTTGACGTCAGAGCTATGAGCTTCTTTCATGGTCGTGTCCTCCCCCATTAGGCCCTTATCCTTAGATTCATTCATGAGAGGCGGCCAATTCTTGGTTCCCACTTCTTTAATTTTAGGATTTTGCTTTTTCTGCTTCTAGCTCAAGAGGAATTGGACCTCCTCGCTTTTAGTATCCATGTTTTTATCAGTCTCATTATCCTCTTCATGCTAGGTATCCTCATCCTCCCCTCTCTACTTCCTTTTGGCTGACCCTTTATTCTGTAGCTCATGCCCTTTTTTTCTTTTTTTCCTGCTTGACCCAACAATTTGGGGGTCATCCTCTACCTAAATTTCGTGTCATAGCCATTGTCTTCCTCATCATCAAAGTCATCGAGATCCTCTTTCGACTAAAAAAAATCAACAATGTTCAGATGGACGGTAGTGTTCTTGATGTGATTATACATAATCACCATCAAAACCTCATGTATTGATGGATTGGTATTGGGGTTGGATATTGCATCCTTGATCCCAGCATTTAGGATGCAAAAAAGATAATATGGAATGGAAATTTTCTCTTTACACCGAAAGTGGTTTAGAATGACAAAATGATAGTTGTAAACCCTAATAAATCTACCATAAAGAGTGATAAATTCCATAATAGAAAGAAAAAATATTTGCCAAATCAGCTTAATTACCTTTGGCGAGTAGTAGGTATGCCCTTCACCAATCTGGCTTTCTCCTCCTCATTCTTCAGAAATTTCTTCACAACAGCGTCTAAAATCTTCCTATCCCTATAGAACTTGATGTTGTCCATTGGAAGACCCGTAGCCTCAGCGATCATAGTTTTAGTCACCTTGACCTTCCTATTGCCTATGGTCAAAGTACCTTTATTCCAGCCCTTCTTGAAAATTCTTGTAATTTCGGGTCGTTTCTCCTACATTCTCTCCATAAAATCAGTCATCTTGGTAGCTTGGAGTATTTCCCGGACCTGAGGATGGTTCCTCCATTTTTCAATAGTGGTAGCCTCTGTTCTCTTGTGGTTTCCCCCCATAATGCTATTGATGTCTATCAACTATAAATTCCTACAAATACCTTTCTTCACAATGAACTTACTGTGAGAAACCACTAGAAGTTTGTGGAAATTTCTAATACTTATATTCGATAAGGAAAATAGCACCCATAAAGCATGTGAACTGAGCCTACAATTATTATTGTACCTCCTTCTTGGCTACATACAAAACCAACTCCTACTACCATGACCACCCCTATCACCTCGGGGAATGATTTCAAATCCGACCTTGCTTTCCATGAAATCTTTCATAAGTTAAGATATCATATGCCACACAAGGGAGCCCCCCCCTTGCAATTCCAAATCATGATTTGCTCTCTTTGTATTGCATCTTTGGTAGCCTAGTCAACACAACTATTGGCCTTTCCGTAAACATGGGAAATGTGGCATTTATCAAACCCCTAAAGCAACTCTCTGACAGAATCAATGATGTTTTTAATTGTCCATGAGGGTTGGTGTTTTCCAAGGAGGTAATTAATAATTTAAAGTCTCCTTCCAACCATAACATTTTGACACCAAAATTATAGGCTAATTTAATAGCTTGGAGGGCTCCCATGGCTTCTTCCATATGATTAGTCTGAATCCCCAAGGGATAGGAAACCACCCCAATACAAAAGCCAACACCATTGAGGATAACTCCACCACAGCCAACAGGTCCAGGGTTCCCTTTAGCAACACCATCAAAGTTGGCCTTAAACCAATCATTAGGGGGAAAAGACTAGCTACACATACTTCTTTTCATTTGGTTGATGTTGGTGCCCATGTGGGCTAGGATATTCCAGCACTTGAGAACATCAAATTCCTCATTATTACAACAATGCTTGAACCCCTAGCCATCACATTCTCAACACAGGGTATGTGCACAACAATGGTGGTCAGAAAAGTGGACACCACCCAAAAAAAACATGGAAAAACAAGCAGCGCATACGCGGTTCTAAAATTTGAAATGACCATGTATGCGCTTAGGTTTGTTGTTCCTGAGCTTAGAGAAGGTAGTGCGTACGCGCTGATTTTAGGGAAAGTAGTGTGTATGCGCTACCTCTAGGAAAATGAGCACGTACACGCTACTTATAGGAAAATGAGTACGTACGGGCTAATAATCCCAAAAGAACCACATACATGGTGCCTGTCAAAAAAAAAAAATTTAAAAAACTGGGTCTTATTTTCCTGTGAATAGTGTATTTTTAGTTTTTTTTTCTTCATTTTCTCTCCTAAACCGTGAATGGGGTGCTAGATTTCTCCTCCAGACACTATGGATCAAGGTTAGTTTTTGTTTATTTTTGTCTTTCTTTCTCGTTTGTTCAATTTGTTTTACATTTTGAATTTAATTTCATTAATTTTGATTAGGATTTTTCATTTTTTGTTTCAAAAACTAGATTCTTCTAATCCACAACAAGAACAACAAAATGCACATCCTGAAAACCCACAAGATACACCCCCAATTCCTCCTTTTGACTGCACACCTGAAACACAGGAGCAATTAATTAATAAGTTAGGAAAAAATACGTCTAAAATCAATAGACTGATTGTTAAATTGAAAACATCTGAACTTGAGCATCATCAATCCCTCGCCACTAGCCTAGAAACATTAGCTAGTGGTGCCATAGCTGTTTCCACACAAATTACCAAATGGGGAAGCTTTAGGGATAGGTGTCATCAATTCTGTGCCGATGGGCTATCATACGAGGGAGTAAAAAACAAAAATATTAGCAAACAACAAATATGTGCCATTTTCGTTGATCCCAAACTGGTCAGTCATTACTTCTTAATGCAAAGAGGTTTCCCATACATTGGTGTACCAATGTGCAAATGAAGAATCTTTTTTAGCAGAGGTGGTGGATGGTCTTTGATGATCCACCTTGTAATAATTATGAGGTGCCATTATATTTTTTGAGAAAAGTATATTATGAGTTTGTGTTCAATGTGTGCCCAACCCAAGATAGACCTGGAGCTCGAAGGCGATTACCCGTGGAGAGTCGTCGCCCCCTAGCACCCAAACCTAAGGTGCATCAAGCTGTCCTAGTAGAGCTGAAAGAGTTGATGGAGCTACAAACTCTTCAGGCGGCCACAACATTGACTGGTGCCATCATCCAGCATGGGATGTCATTAGCACACCCTATTGTATTGGATGATGAGCCCTTAGTTGCTCTAGGTGGCGATAAAGAGCCCATCCAGCATATGTGTGTTAGTTGTTCGGGGATATGCTCGGGGATAGATGATGCAGCTGGTGTAGATGGATCCACATCTCATTTGTGCATGATTTGCGGGAGTAGATGTCAGGCCCGCATGACTGAGGATTTCGTGCTGACAAATGAGTTGATGGACATGGTGTTTTCCCATGAGTGATAGACACAGGTGTGTTGATTTGAATTCATAGCATTTTATTTATCAGTCACTTTAAATTTGTAATTACATAAATGAATTTTCATTTATACATCGATTTAAATTAAGACAAATAATATGCATTTTAGGATGCAATAGAGGTATCCCATACTCCTCCCCCAGTTACTATAGCTGCAACTTCGATGCTTGAGGTATAAATTTTGTAACATGTTAAAATAGAATAGTACACTTTGAATTCAAAAAAATATAAGATGTACTAACTATCTTTAATGCTTGGTCCAATTTTTGGTTTTTAGGTGTTGATAGGGGACCAAATGTCCCAGATTGATGACATCATGCTCTAAGCGATCGATTTTGTCCTACAAGGCTATACGGTATCATATTTTGTACAACCCTTTTTATGTATTGTTTTGATGGAATATGCAAGTCATTTCATTTTAGATTTTTAAAATTATGTTTAATTTATTATCTGTACTAATATCTCATGTTAATTTTGATTTTTTAGGGTACCCCCTCCGCGTTTAGGGCTCGTCCTAAGAAAAAGAATTCCTCAAAGACTCCAAACGTGGGAAGCAAGTAATTGAACACATTTTTAGTTGTACAATTGTTTGAAAATGTTGAAATCAAGTATTAGTTAGGGTTTGTAGATTGATTAGTGTTTTTTGTCTATTTTACATGTACAGTGGCCATTGAGGTATGTGGATTTGTTGAATGCACCTAATTCACCCGTGGATCAAGGGAGGGTGGAGGTATGTACCTCTACTTTATTTTCTCGATTTCATGATTATATGCACATGTATATGTGAACTTGTGATATATTATAATCTTATAATTTTTTCATATAGGAAATATCCATACTTATTTCATCAATGGTGAACCCTCCTCTGTGCACTAGAGAAGCATCTAAGGATCTGGTACACTTTTGTTTGATATGTAAAATTAATTATTTTTAACCTACAATACTTATCATTATATTAATTGTATTTAATCTTTGAACATTTTTTGTATAGGTAATAGCAACAGTTTCTCCATCAATGGTGAGTCATCCTCAGTCCATTGGAGAAGCATCTCAAGCACAGGTACGTCATTATTCTCTATATTATCGCTTTTAAGTGTTTTTTATATATTTATGTTAGTACATTGTATTAATTGTATATTTAATCTACAATAGACCCCTTCATGGTACGACCATAACGTGGATCCATTTAAGTATGTCTTCAAGAAAACTCCTAAGAGTGACAAGGAGAGGAGAGCGAAGACATTAGCTCCTAGATCAACCGATGAGGTAATCTACATTTGAATTGCAAAGGAATTATAGTTAAATGCATAGTTATGTTCTCAATTGTGAACTATTTTCTACAAAAGAATTCTAACTTGGCATTTGAATTGTGGTTTTACAGCCATCTACAGAGCTGTGTACTACATCAAAGAGGCTTGATTTTGATGATCCACCACAAGTTTAGGATCATATAGTGTTAGTTTTGATCACAGAATGACCAATACATGTAGATATATTCTACAGTTTTATTGTATATCGATTTGGACATGGTATATGCCTCATTTTTGTAATACTTGTATTGACTTGGCATACATGCCTTTTTTATATATATATAAATGTTGATATTCGATCCAATAAATATGTACAGAGTTCATTATTTTGTATTCATTGTATTTTGTGGTTGTCCTTTTATAAATTTAATTGATCATTTTCCTATGTCATCAACAATATGAATATAAACAACAAAAATATATGATATAAAACATTGCAATCATGGAATATGATTTGATAAAATTTCTAAAATGTTGAATTAACCCTACAAAACTCCTTGTATTTAGTTCATTATTGTGTATTCGATGTATTTGGTGGCCGCCCTTTTATAAATTTAAATGAATATTTTCATATGTAATCAACAATATGAATATAAACAACAAAAACCGATAATATGAATATAAACAACAATGTGTTTGGTGTGAGAGCACCCTCACACTCGCAATGGTCAAATTTTGTTCGTCGTGTGCATAAATCGACATTGTGAGAGCGTCCGGGTGGGAAGGTTTATGCTAGGCATGCCCCTATCATGCATCCCAAAGTGCCAGAATGTCGAGAGTCATACCATACCGGTGCGATCTCTCAAGTGCCCTAAGTCCAAAAAATTGTCAAATTTGACATACCGCTTCTTCAAATCCATGACACATATGGTCGATCTGTTTGAACCCATGGCGTCATGTGAAGTTCCTCTACAATGGCCTATCTCAGTTTTTGACAACTCAAAGTCATTTTCAATTGGTAGCATTTTTTCGCCTACTACAAAAACCGTCAGTTGCATGTTGTGCAAAGTTGCAGGATTGGCTATAATTAATTCGACTCATCGTGTGCACAAACCAACATCGTGAGTGCATCCAAGTGGGTAGGTTTATGCTGGGAATTCCCCTGTCATGCATCCCAAAGCACTGGAATGTCCAGAGTCATACTGTACCAGTGCGATCTCTCAAGTGCCCTGAGTCCAAAAAATTGTCAAAATTTGATGAAATGAATCTTCAAATCCAGGACACATATGGTCGATCCCTTTGAACCTGTGGGGTTGCATGAGGCTCCTCTACAATGGAATATCTCGATTTTTGATGAATCGGAGCCATTTTCAATTGGTAGCATTTTTTTCCCCTGCTACAAAAACCGTCAATTGCATGCAATGCAAAGTTGCAAGATTGGCTAGAATTGATTCGGTTCACCGTGTACACAAATTGACATCACGAGTGCATCTGAGTGGGTAGGTTTACACTATGCATTCCCTTTTCATGTATCCCAAAGCTTCGGAACGTCGAGAGTCATACCATACCGGGGCCATCTCTTAAGTGCCATGAGTCCAAAAAATTGTCAAAATTTGACGGATTGTTTCTTCCAATCCAGGACACATATGGTCGATTTGTTTGCACCTATGGAGTCATGTGAGGCTCCTCTACAATTTCCTATCTCAGGTTTTGATGACTCGAAACCATTTTAAATTGGTAGCATTTTTTTGCCTGCTACAAAAACTGTCATTTGCATGCAATGCAAAGTTGCAAGATTGACTAGAATTGATTTGGTTCATCGTGCACACAAACTGACCTCATGAGCATGTCTAGGTGGGTAGGTTTATGCTAGGCATGCCCCTGTTGTGCATCCCAAAGCCCCGAAACGTCCAGAGTCATACCGTACCCATGCGATCTCTCAAGTGCCCTGAGTCCAAAAAATTGTCAAAATTTGATGGATCGTTTCTTCAAATACAGGACACTTATGGTCAATCCATTTGAACCCATGGGGTTGTGTGAGGCTCCTCTACAATGGACTATCTTGGTTTTTGATGACTCAGAGCCATTTTCAATTGGTAGCATTTTTTCGCCTGCTACAAAAACCATCGGTTGCATGTAATGCAAAGTTGCAAGATTGGTTAGAATTGATTCGGTTCATCATGTGCACAAACCAACATCACAAGAATGTCTAGGTGGGCAGGTTTATGCTAGGCATTCCCCTGTCATGTATCCCAAAGCATTGGAATGTCGAGAGTCATACCGTACTAGGGCGATCTCTTAATTACCATGAGTCCAAAAAATTGTCAAAATTTGACGGACTGTTTCTTCCAATCTAGGACACATACGGTCAATCCATTTGAACCTCTAGGGTTGTGTGAGGCTCCTCTATAATGGCCTATCTTAGTTTTTGACCAATCAATGCCATTTCCAATTGGTAGCATTTTTTCGCCCGTTGCAAAAATCATTAGTTGCATGCAATGCAAAGTTGCAGTATTGGCTAGAATTGATTTGGTTCATCGTGCGCACAATTTGATGTCACGAGCACATATGGGTGGGCAATTTTATGCAATGCATGCTCCTCTCGTGCATCCCAAAGTGCCAAAACATTGAGAGTCATACTGTACTAGGATGATCTCTCAAGTGCCTTGAGTCCAAAAAATGTCAAAATTTGACGGACTGTTTCTTCAAATACAGGACACATATGGTCGATCTATTTGAACCTATGGAGTTGTGTGAGGCTCCTCTACAATTTCCTATCTTGGTTTTTGACGACTCGGAGCCATTTTCAATTGGTAGCATTTTTTTGCTTGCTGCAAAAATCGTCAGTTGTATGCAATGCAAAGTTGCAGGATTGGCTAGAAATGATTCGGTTCATCATGTGCACAAACCGACGTCATGAGTGTGTCCGGGTGGGAAATTTTATGCTAGGCATGCCCTTGTCATGCATCCCAAAGCGCCAGAACATCAAGAGTCATACCCTACCGACATAATGTAGAAGTTGTTTGACAACATTTTTGACAATTTTTTTGACAACAATGATAATTTTTGCTCAAATTGTATCAATCTATGACCCCTATGACCTGATAATGACTCAAATAATTCTCCATGATTATACAAGAATTAAGAATGCTCATGATTGACCAGGGACACATCACATATACTCAAAACATAGTCACAAAACATTGACACACAAAATAGTCACAAAACATTGTCACATTTATTCAAAAATTTGCCTCTAAATATGGTCAAATCAACTCTTGGCTATTTGATTATACAAAAAATGTCTTACAAATCATCTCATGGGCTTTTATACAAGATTTGGCATTACAATATGTGTGATTCAGCTCATCGCCATTTAATATACAAAATTTGGCATGTACAAATCAGCACATTGTCATTTAAATATACAAAATTTGTTAGTAAGATGAGAGGGGGGGGTGAATCATATAAACTCACAATACAATATATTTATCAGATTCAACCTTGGTAGCCTTTACTTGATATGCAACTATGACTATAATTCATTCAAACTCATAAACTGATAGACTTAAAACATCACAACACATTTAAAACTAGATTTAATGTGGAAACCCAAATAGGGAAAAACCACTGTGGGATTTCGGACCCACTAAGAAATATACCCTTCTAGAGTATGCTCGGTTAAAATCCAATCCTGTTACAGATTACATAAACACATTGCTAGATGTGACTCAGTTAAGGGATTTCCCTCAGATCTATTAGAATCTTGCACTTTGTTAGAAGTGACCTTATCAAAGGATTTCAAAAACTCAACTAGAATGTTACCTTGCTAGAGGATTTACAAATAAGACTGTTAGGTCCACTCGATTAAGAGATTTTCGGTCACTTACAAAATAAAATAACAATAATAAAATATATCTACAACTTCACATCTGAAATGCTAAAGCAGACTCTATGTGCTCAAAATAATCTTGTCATAAGACTTATCTTTCTCCTTGCTAGGCTTCTCAATCTATTCTTCAATCAAATCTTCAATCTTCTATGCTCGGTAATCACTTTTGCAGTAACACTGCTCTTTCTATTTTGCCCACATACATTGTTCATCAATAATTCCTTATTTATAAGCAATTCGTAACCGCTTAATCTCCTTGATCACATTTCCCAGGATTAATCTTAGCCATTAGATCAACAAACTTGACTAGATTCATTGAATCCTTCAATCTGAAAAATGTTTTATCTTGCCTTGGAACTTGTATTCCTTCCTTGGTACTTGTGCTAAGTTATGACCGTTCAATTTGCACTGTAGATCTAAATCTTGTATTTTCATTGTCATAGATCCTCAACAAACTTCTTGCACGACATACCAATCATTTATAAATTACCAGCTCATTGGCATCCTTCATTTAATAATGCTTTTATTCATCTAATGTGTTCTATTACTGCTCGATTGTTACTCGGTTAATACTAAACTTTACTCAGTAGATATTTTGTATTTGTCTCGGTAGCTTTACTAGCCACTCAATAACTTCTTCCTTCTTTAACTGACAATGATAACCTTGGTGTTTACAAACTGGTTCCATGCGCAATAAAATAGAACAGTATCAAACCTTTATTCATCTAATATATAGGATATCAAAACAATCATAACAACAAAATCTCATCACTATCTAACTTGGTAATAGTTTCCCATTGAATAGCTTATTACTCCCCTTCATTTTCACATTCATTCTGTGTCATTTATTGACAAATTTATACTCATCAAAACATACTCTTTAAGATATGGCAACATCATACTGAATCAAAAAATAAATTGCTTGACATAAATGACAAAATAATATTATTAAGACAGTAATCATCCTTTATCAGTTATATCCACAATCTCCAACAACCTTCTCAATATCCTCATATCAACAATCTTATTGAAATTCTAACAATCTCCCCCTTTGGCATTGATGGCAATACCAAGTTGATGGCAATATCAACTTTTGATTTTGAGTTATTCCATCCAATTGATTCAGACTACTGTAATTCTTCTTCTGTTATCCTTGATTTCTTCCCCAGTCATTAGTCTTCTCCTATTAGTCTTCTCCCCCTTTGACAACAATGTCAAAAAGTAAAACTAATTCATGATTTCTTCCCCTGTGAAGTAATTTCTTTGTAGTTAAAACATATACAAATGTATCATCTCAGTCTCGGTCAGAGAAACTTGACTTCAATCACTATATCCTACACAACTTTAGGCAACCTCCTAAAGTGTGTAAATCAACATCAACTCACAAATAGTATTTTGTAGAGTCATAGAATTGATGCTTTCACCGAACTCTGTTAGTGAGTAGAAGATAGGGGTAGGACCCCTAACTTGCTTCTGAGATACTCAAAAGTGTCCCTTGGTAGTGGCTTTGTGAAGATGTATGCTATTTGTTCCTTTGAACTAACATATTCCAGCACAACTTTCTTCTCTTGAAATTCTTCTCTAAGATAATGATAATTTATAGAGATATGCTTTGTCTTAGAGTGCATTACTGGATTCTTTGAAATGTTGATAGCACTAGTATTATCACAAAATATAGTTACTAGCTTGGTAACTGTCTCATTCATACCTTCCAACAATTGTTTGATCCATGTTATATTGGTACAATTCATTGCTATAGTGATATATTTTGCTTCAGCTGTTGACTGTGAAATGCATCCTTGTTTCTTGCTAAGCCAACTCACTAGTCTTTCACCTAAGAAGAAAGCTCCACCGCTTGTTCTTTTTCTGTCATCAATGTCTCCTGCCCAATCAGCATCAGTATAGACTTTTAAATCAAAATCATTCCTCTTTTTATATGCTAAACCATAATCTTCAATGCCTCTTAAGTATCTGAAAATTCTCTTGATTGCTGTCATATGGGTTTCTTTGGGATCTGCAGAAAATCTTGCAACTATACCTACTGCATGTGCTATATCAGGTCTACTGTGAACTACATATTGTAATTTTCCAATCATAGATTATTAAAGTGTCTCATCAATAGATGCAGATTCATCATTCTTTGATAGTTTACAATTGGTAGTCATAGGAGTACTTACAGGTTTAGAATCCTCCATTCCAAATTTCTTCAAGATTTCCTTTATATACTTGGATTGAGTAATGAAAATCTCATTTTTCATTTGCAGTATTTGTAAACCTCTAAAATACTTTATTTCACCGATTAAGGACATCTCAAATTCTTTGCACATTTCATTTCCAAAGTTATTACATAAAGAGTCATTTCCACAAAAAATAATATCATCAACAAATATGGCTAAAATTAGTATTCCATTATCCTCATCATTCTTCATATACATGTTGTTGTTTTCACTTGTCCTCATAAATCCAATCTTGATTAAGTAAGAGTGCAATCTTTCATACCATGCTCTAGGTGCTTGCCTTAGGCCATATAAAGCTTTGTTCAACTTACATACCTGATCTTTATTCTTCTCTTCAATAAATCCTTCAGGTTGTTCAATATAAACTTCTTCTTCTAGTATACCATTCAAAAATGCAGATTTAACATCCATTTGATATACCTTGAAATTTTTGTAAGCAACATATGCCAACAATGTTCTTACTCCCTCAAGTCTTTCCATAGGTGCAAAAGTCTCACCATAGCCTATTCCTTCTTCTTGAGCATAACCTTTGCAAACTAGTCTTGCTTTATTCCGAATGACCTCACCTTTTTCATTTAGCTTGTTTCTGAAAATCCACTTTGTACCAATTACATTTTTCTCTTTTGGTCTTGGGACCAGTGCCCATGTTTCATTTTTCTTGATTTGTTCAATCTCTTCAGTCATAGCATTTACCCAATCTTCATTGCTAAATGCCTCTTTTACTATCCTCGATTCAAATTCAAATATCAAACATGTGTTCTGTCTCAGTTTATTCCTTGTCATCACTAGATCATCCTTATCTCCTATAATCTGACTTGATGCATGATTTCTTCTGACATATTTTGCTAATATAGGCTTGGTAGGCTCTGCATGATCTTCTTCATCACTCAGTAACTGAGTATTTTCTTCATTTTCTTCATCAACTTTCTCGGTAGGACTTCTCGGTTGAACATATACAAACTCTTCATAATCTTCTAGTTCTTTGGAATTTCCTTCATCATTTCTTTCTACAAATTCATCAATTTTCACATTTGCACTTTCCACTATTTTCTTAGATGATTTGATCAGACATTTAAATGCTTTACTTCTAGAAGAATAACCAAGAAATGTTCTTTCCTCGCTTTTTTGATCAAATTTTCCATTTCTGTCATCTTTGTGAACATAACATCTACTTCCAAATATTTTGAAATAACTTACATTAGGTTTCTTGTCATACCAGATTTCATACAGTGTCTTCAAAGTTCCTTTCTTCAGTTGTACTCAGTTCAGGGTGTAAATTGCAATGCTTATTGCTTCTCTCCAAAATGTTTGAGGTGCCCTCTTTTCTATCATCAGGGTTCTAGCACAATCTACAATAGATCTATTTCTTCTTTCAGCTATCCCATTTTGCTGTGGAGTTCTCGGTGCAAACACTTGTCTCTTTATACCATGATCATTGCAAAATAGGTTAAATTCATCAGAAATGAATTCTCCTCCTCTATCAGATCTTAGACATTTCAACTGTCTTCCTATTTCATTTTCAACTCTTGCCTTATACCATTTGAACATTTGAACTTTTATAGGACCACAAAGATCAGTGTGCACAAGATCTAAAATTCCTTTAGAAGTGTAAGACTTACTTGTAAAGCTTAATTTTGTCATCTTACCCATCTGGCTTCCTCGACACATAGTGTTCTCAGGTTTTTCCAAGCTCAGTAGACCTCTTACTCAGTGCTTCTTACTTATTTTGATCAAATTATCAAAATTTACGTAACAAAACCTTTTATGCCATAACCAGGTATCATCTATTTTAGCATACAGACAATTGTTCCAGGTTGAGTCAAGATGAAATGTATAACCTCTTGTTTGAGTCCCAGTAGCAGCGAACTTTCCATGCTTATCATGAACTTTGACAATTCCCTTATGAAATTCTATTCGGTATCCTGTATTGTTTAGCTATGCTACACTTAACAAATTGTATTTCAAACCTTCAACCCTATATACATCATCAAATTTAGCATTGTCAAGAAGTGTGATAGATCCTTTACCTTTCACCAGACATGGTGCATCATTACCAAATCTTACATAAGCTCCATCATAATCTTCTAATTTAACAAACTTGTGTTTATCACCTGTCATGTGATGTGAGCATCCACTATCTATGATCCAAGAATCATTATTATTTATGTGTGATATTAAGGCTTTTTCTTCATACCTTTCCTCATCTAATCCATCTTTGATAGCCACATATACAACTTCCTCTATCTCAGTCCCATCAGATTTATCATCGTTGGATTCCTCATCAGCTACTAGGCATGTCTTTCTATCTCTCCTTCTGAAGTCTTGGTGCCCTCTGTATTGATTGACTTTCTGTCTGTCATCTCGGTATTCTCTCTTTTCACTAGATTCTTTGTCAGGATAGTTAGAATCTATATGTCCTATTTTATCACAGTTAAA
Organism: Cryptomeria japonica; assembly: GCF_030272615.1. Classification (NCBI taxonomy): domain Eukaryota; kingdom Viridiplantae; phylum Streptophyta; class Pinopsida; order Cupressales; family Cupressaceae; genus Cryptomeria; species Cryptomeria japonica. Next base: position 483,667,991 of record NC_081415.1, on the reverse strand, counting down.
ACATTTCAAAGGTAGCTTTCCTTTATACTTACCTTTGCCTCTTGGTAACCTTCTGGCCAATAATGCTTCAAATTCTTCCTGTTTTCTGATTTCCTCATATAGTTTGTGTACTTCTTCCATGTTTTTACGAAATCTCTCACTTGCTCCACTATGATTTCCTTCAGCATACTTATACATTCTATCATTGTAATCATTAGATTCACTAAGATGAAAAGAACTGAATGCAGACTCAACTTTGTTTACCGAAGACCCACTATTATCAAAATTACTTAACTCAAAAGCATGTAGCTTACCGATAGTAGCATCCAAAGAGACTGGCATGTTTGGTACAGACCTTAATTCATTAATTGCAGAGACTCAAATGGAATAAGTAGGTAGAAGTGTTCTAAGAAGCTTACTTTTTACATCCTTTTCTTCAATAGTTCCTCCTACTCCTTTGATTTGATTTACAGCTTCCTTTAACCTTGTACTATATTGGATTATGTTCTCACCTTCATTCATTCTCATGGATTCAAGTTGACCTCTTAGACTATCTACTTTTGCTCTTTGAACATGTTCATCACCACCATACACAGATATAAGATTGTTCCACATAGCTTCAGCATCATTACAACCTTCCAGATCATTAAACTCTGAGTCAGTCAATGTTGATGTTATTTCAATCATTGCTTGAATATGTTCTTGCTTTTCCTTTATCTCTTCCATTGTCATCGATTAGGTGTTAGGTGCAGTGTAATCATTCTCCAGATAATATGTTGCATATTCTCCGATTCCTGATAAGTGTAGCTTCATCCTTTTCTACCATGTGGAGAAACTTGACTTGTTCAGCTTTGGTGCATCCCTTTTATACATCTTCGGATCTTGCCTCAAGTTCCTTTAAAATTTTCTTTCGGAGTCCAAAGCTCTGATACCAATTGTTAGTAAGATGAGAGGGGGGGTGAATCATATAAACTCACAATACAATATATTTATCAGATTCAACCTCGGTAGCCTTTACTTCATATGCAACTATGACTGTAACTCATTCAAACTCATAAACTGATTGACTTAAAACATCACAACACATTTAACACCAGATTTAATGTGGAAACCCAAATAGGAAAAAACCACTGGGGATTTCGGACCCACTAAGAAATATACCCTTCTAGAGTATGCTTGGTTAAAAGCCAATCCTATTACAGATTACATAAACACATTGCTAGATGTGACCCGGTTAAGGGATTTCCCTCAAATTTGTTAGAATCTTGCACTTTGTTAGAAGTGACCTTGTCAAAGGATTTCAAACACTCAACTAGAATGTTACCTTGCTAGAGGATTTACAAATAAGACTGTTAGGTCCACTCGGTTAAGAGATTTCCTATCACTTACAAAATAAAATAATAGTAATAAAATATATCTACAACTTCACATCTGAAATGCTAAAGCAGACTCTATGTGCTCAAAATAATCTTGTCATAAGACTTATCTTGCTCCTTGTTGGGCATCTCAATCTCTTCTTCAATCAGATCTTCAATCTTCTATGCTTGGTAATCACTTCTGCAGTAACACTGCTCTTTCTATTTTGCCCGCATACATTGTTCATCAACAATTCCTTATTTATAAGAAATTCCTAACCGCTTAATCTCCTTGATCACATTTCCCAGGATTAATCTTAGCCATTAGATCAACAAACTTGACTAGATTCATTGAATCCTTCGATCTGAAAAACGTTTTATCTTGCCTTGGAACTTGTATTCCTTCCTTGGTACTTGTGCTAAGTTATGATCGTTCAATCTACACTATAGATCTAACTCTTGTATTTTCATTGTCGTAGATCCTCAACAAACTTCTTGCACGACATACCAATCATTTATAAATTACCAGCTCATTGGCATCCTTCATTTAATAATGCTTTTATTCATCCAATGCGTTATGTTACTGCTCAGTTGTTACTCAGTTAATACTGAACTTTACTCGGTAGATATTCTGTATTTGTCTCGGTAGCTTTGCTAGCCACTCGGTAACTTCTTCCTTCTTTAACCGATAGCGATAACCTTGGTGTTTACTGACTGGTTCCATGCTCAGTAAAATAGAACAGTATCAAACCTTTATTCATCTAATATATAGGATATCAAAACAACCATAACAACAAAATCTCATTACTGTCTAACTCGGTAATAGTTGCCCATTGAATAGCCTATTACTCCCCTTCATTTTCACATTCATTCTGTGTCATTTACCGACAACTTTATACTCATCAAAACATACTCTTTAAGATATGGCAACATCATACTGAATCAGAAAATCAATTGCTTGACATCAATGACAAAATAATATTATTAAGACAGTAATCATCCTTTATCAGTTATATCCACAATCTCCAACAATCTTCTCAATATCCTCATATCAACAATCTTATTGAAATGCCAACAAAACTTATGCCCCTAAACATGTAAAAATTAGCTCATGGGCATTTATATATACAAAAAATGAATATAGAATAATTCATCAAAGATTTATACAAAACTCTCAAAACCATTGTACTCTGAACCATAGAATCAATCAAGTGAGCCTTCAGGATCAACTCTAACCCATATTGTGTCAAGTATTGCCTCGTGGTCAGATTCATGAACTTTCCGTAAAATCTTGTTATGAGGTCTACCACGATACTTCATCAAATGAATATTTGTTGCAACAACAAGGCTAGAGAAATGAAGAATATGTATGTGTTTCAAAGTCCTTGAACAACCAAACATTAGAATTCTTGATAGGTTATCTCTAAAGCCACATTGCTATCACAACAACAGACCCTATTGGGTACTCAATATCCTCTCCATCAATGATTGTGGTTGTCAATTTTCTTTTTGGCTCAACACAATGAAACAAATAGTAATATGTTCCTTCTTCATTGTTCTCTTCTACAACAATTGCATACACATGACCTGCATTTTATAAAGTTTTAATTAATACCAAAAATAAAGTATGATGTACAACAAAATGAACCAAAAAGAATACTTGCAAAAAAATTAACTCAAAAAATTACCTGAATCCACTAGGTCGGATACATGATCAAAATCCACTATTGTCTCCATCTGGCTCAATTGTAGTGCTTTAGGAACTTGCTATGAATCAATGGGAACCAACGATCTACAAGACCATTTGTCAACCCACTCTTGTGATTCACATTCTTCCCACAAACAATACATGCATGAAGAGAAAAAACGTACCACCTGTCTTGTATAAATTACTAGTGAACTCAAATTTGAACTCATATATGAGTGCATGTCACTCAATCCTGTAACTATACAACAATCTAGATAGTTTTCAATGTTAGATTCAGTAATCAACCAAAAATATCTATGAACCATTGACGTACCTGGATTACCTGGACCCATCATAGATTTACACCATCGCACAATTGTTTCTGCATCTTTCAACTCAGCACCACCTTTGTACTTCAATTCTTCTCTAGCTAGGGCTCTTTTCACACATGCTCCTGCACCATCGTCCTCTCCCTTACCATGTCCAACCTCAGTGAAATTCCAAAACTATTGTACAATACTTGTCATATGCATCCTTGTCAACCAATAAAACATCCTTGCATTCTTGAATTGTGCGGTGCAATTATCTGACCATATTAAGTATCGGTTGTATCGTATGTTCCTTTCCCTTAAACTATCATGGAAAACTTTAAAGCATCCTTGTACAAACTTTGATGAATGAGTATGATCTTCACTTATGTAGAAGTGATACTCTCTTACAACCTTTCTATCCTCCTCTGTGCTATCATCTGCATGCATGAATGCTATGTGTACAAAAATAGAAACTTGTGTAGAGTGATAATACATAGATTGCACTTCATTTTGAGGTTGTAGTGTATAATTTTCAACGAAATTAACGATAGAGACAATGGTGCCAAGAGAAAATGTGTCCTTACATAACTTGAATTGCTCATCTAACCTTCGAGATCTATGTGTATGCATTATGTACTCATAAACTAGTTTCTCTTGAAACATTTTCATAAATTCAGCTACACATATATCATTTTTCACTAGCTCACATTTCTTCAAATCTTTTCCATCTTTAACTCCATATGTGATTGTCTTGTATTTTTCGAAAGAAACTAGTTTCGTACCAATTTCATGTGTGCTCTCCAAATGTACACATCTTGGTAAACATTGGAAACCACCACATATAGCACAAGAACCTTCCAAACAAGGCATCTTATAATAAATGCAACCATCATGTCTATTACATAGCACACTTGAAATAAATTCTCCTACCAACTTAGGAGGTCCTTGTATATTGCATTCCTGCAAAACATCATTAGTGTGCAAAGTAGAACAAATATGATGAAAAATATCATAGTGCATGGAAAATTCAATATGCATCCTACAACAACACGTGGTGCGTACATGATTGATCTTAATATAAAAAGGTTTTGCCACTTCAAAAAATCTTTGAGAAATTTTTATTTGAGGAAACTTTTGAAGGAATATTCCATAAAATTTAGTTTGAGTCATATCCAAATAGTGTTTGGCATGTGGCTCACGATTTGTAGACCCAAGTCGCCTTCTAACAACATCTCTTTGGTTGGGAGAAACTCTTAAGTTGTCATGCCAAAAATTTTCAATTAATGTTCTTAGTGCATCAACAACAACCTTGTCTTTGCATGGTAGTCTACCCGAGAATGCCCAAAGAGAATTATTGTTAGGTTCCTCTATTTTTTCCTGCCTCTTTAATGCTTTACTTAATGTTGTTCTACTAACGTTTAATGACTTACTTGTTTTGTTTGTCAAATGATTTTTTTTATTTTCTTGCTCATTATGGTTGATTTAATGACATGTCGAGTAGCATTAGAATCTTTAGTACATGATTTTGAACCAATAGCTTGATATGCATCAAATAGATTTCTCACAATAGTTCTTTCACTATTACTTTCAGATGATCTTAGGCCTAGAATTTTCATTGTCCCTCTAAAATTCAAATTTTTAATCATTTGAACAATTAATTGACATCTTGCGGTTTGATTTAAGTTTTCAAAATAGTTTTTCCATATTCTTTTAACCATTTCCTACAAGTTCATTCATTCATTTTATTGGGCATTGGCTTCAATATATTCTCATCAATGTCAATTAGATACTTTGGTTTCCTACGAATGATTCTAGGAGGTATTAACATCAGTGCATTATGTACATTCAATTCATCAAATGGAGAAGGTGTATGTTCATCATTTAATTGATTATTCAATCTTCTTCAATTGCATTAGGTTCATACGGTAAATCAAATGTCTCTTCTTCAATTGCATTAGGTGCATTATGTTCGTTTGGTAAATCAAATTGAGATGTTGAGGATGACATACCTTCTTCTCCCATTGTTCATATGTCACAGAATTTATTCATACGTTTCCTTTGTCTTTCCTTTTTAACCTCTCGTTGTTCCATCATTCCTCGCTTGTTCTTTCCCATGGTTGATATCGGTTGTCCTAAATAGAATCATATTACATATATATGTAAACAAAAGTTCATAAACAAATAAATAACCATAAATATGCATCTTATCACTATTTTTTGGAATCAAACTATTAAACAATCACAATACTATTGACAAAACTAATAAGAACAACAATTCAATTATTTGAAATCATGCAAAAATAAAAAATTCACTTACTTCTATGTATAAAACAGTGATAGAAGTGTAGACACAATTCTAGTGGGGCCTTCAATGACCTCAAAAACTTCTTTTGAGGCTGTTGAGGCTCTTGGGCAACTAAAACTATGTCTATGTACTATGTACGCACTACATTAATAACCGCTTGTGTGTTGTTAGTCCATAAATTGTTGGAAAGCCCAACGGTATTTTTTTTCCCATTTTGTACTAATAAGTAGTGCGTACGAGCTCCTAAGCCTAAAAAATGTTATCACAGGGTAGCAAATAATGGGCTTAGTACCTCGTACATGCTTACAAGTAATAAGTACCGCGTATGCGCTCCTATGCCTTAAAAAAGTTATGGAAGGGCAGTGAACTAATAGGTTCAGTACCCCGTATGTGCTATTGGTAGTAGAAAAAATGTGAATGAAAAGGGAGGGAGGGAGACAAAAAGAGAGGGAGAGGGGGGAGAGTAGGGGGGAGGGAGAGAGGAGGTGGGGCAAAAGGGAAGGAGGGAGAGAAGAAGGAGCAAGGGAGGGAGAGGAGAGGGGGAAGGGAGGGAGAGGAGAGGGGGGAGGGATTGAGAGGAAGAGAGAGAGAGAGGGAAGGAGAGAGAGGGAGAGAGAAAGGAGGGGAGGAGGGAGAGGAAGAGAGAGAGAGAGAGAGAGAGAGAGAGAGAGAGAGAGAGAGGGAAGGAGGGAGAGGTAGAGAGAGGGAGAGAGAGAGGGGGGGAGGGAAGGTAGAGATAGGGAGAGAGGTAGAGGGAGGGAGAGAAGGAGAGAAGAGGGGGGAGGGAGGGAGATAAGAAGTGGTATGGAGGAAGGGAGAGGGAAAGTAGGGGGGTGGGAGAGAGAAGGAGGGAGGGAGAGAGAGAGAGAGGGGGAGAGGGGGAGAGTAGGGGGGAGGGAGAGAGGAGGGGGTAGAAGGGAAGGAGGGAGAGAGGGAGAGAAGGAGGGGGAAGGGAGAGAGAGAGAGAGAGAGAGAGAGAGGAGGGAGAGGGAGAGAGAAAGGAGGGGAGGAGGAAGAGGAATAGAGAGAGAGAGGGAAGGAGGGAGAGGGAGAGAGAGGGGGAGGGAAGGTAGAGAGGGAGAGAGGTAGAGGGAGGGAGAGAGGGAGAGAAGAGGGGGGAGGGAGGGAGAGAAGAAGGGGTATGGAGGAAGGGAGAGGGAGAGGGAGAGAGAGAGAGAGAGAGAGAGAGAGAGAGAGAGAGAGAAGGGAGAGAAGAAGGGGTATGGAGGAAGGGAGAGGGAGAGATAGAGAGTGGGGAGAGTAGGGGGGAGTGAGAGAGAAGGAGAGAGAGAGAGAGAGGAGGGGGGAGGGAGAGGAAGAGAGATCGAATCCAAGACACAATATGACCCTTAGAACATAATATGACCCCTAACAACATCTAAGGGGTCATAGGGTGTCCTAAGGGGTCATATGACACTATATTGTCCCTTAGCACACCATAGGACCTATAACGACACCAAATAGTGTCCTAAGGGGTCATAGAACACCATATGACCCTTTAGAACACCATATGGTGTTGTTATAGGTCATTGGTGTCCCAAGGGGTCATATGGCATCCTATGACCCCTTAGGACACCATATGGTGTTGTTATGGGTCGTATGGTGTCTTAAGAGGTCATATGGTATCCTAAGGGGTCATAGGACACCATATGACCTCTTAGGAAACAATATGACCTCTAATGACACCTAAGGGGTCATATGGTGGGCTAATAAAATGATATATTAAATTTTAGGTTATGAATAGAACATCATACAATAGAACATTAGTAGTTTAGTTTTAATATAGCTAAGTTAGACTATTGTCAGCATAAGAGAGACTCCAAGCGAACAAACAATGAGGCTTTGCTAAAAAGAAAGTGTAAGAGCTTGACCTAACCCTAAGAGTACTGGCTAAGCGCTAAAAGATATGATGCTATTAAATTTGCAAGGTTAGGACTGATCTAGATTGTGACTATAGGAATTACACACTTGATTTATTTCATGGGTATGTATCGTTCCAAGCCTTTTGACAAGTGATGATCATCATATACTACCACTGCCATGCATACAACAAACTTTAATTTCTTTAGGTGACAAGCGTTGTGTAACAACATGGGAACTCTCACATACCCACCACTATCATTCTCCAGGACATCATCTGTGTTACTCTCCCTATTTCTCTTCCTACAGGTTGTTTCCTTCTGAAAAATATATTGCAGGTACTCTGACTCATCATGTTGCTTTGTTGACACTATTTTCCACATCTGCTCTACTCATTAAAAACAAATTCGAGAAGAATATTGCTGCAGGTTTCCTTGTTTATCACAGTAATGCACAAGTGGTTCAATTTCAAACCCTATTCCTCCTATTCAATATACACACACAAATCCATCAGTCAATTTTCTTAGGAGAGCATACATGATAAAAATCAAAGAGGAAATTGCAGACAAGAAATAAATTCACTTACTTCTATAGAAGTGCAGAAACAGTTGCAGTGGGGTATGGAGGGAGGGAGGGAGAGAAGAAGACAAAGAGGGATGGGGTATGGAGGAAGGGAGAAGGGGAGAGAGCGAGAGAGAGAGGGATGGGGTATGGAGGAAGGGAGAAGGGGAGAGAGAGAGGGATAGGGTATAGAGGAAGGGAGAAGGGGAGAGAGGTAGGGAGAGAGAGAGAGGGATGAGGTATGGAGGAAGGAAGAGAGAGAGAGAGAGAGAGAGAGAGAGAGAGAGAGAGAGAGAGAGACCTTGTATGCATTTGAGAGGGGGAGACAATACACTTATATGTGTATTTATATACTTAATATATTATATATCATTATATACATATGTATATATATAAATATTATATATTATATGTATATACACATATCATATACACAATATCATATTATACACACACCCAAAATTTAAACAATAGCGCATACATGTTGTTTATAGTAAAAAGAGTGTGTACGTGTTATTTATAGTAAAAAGAGCATGTACGTGCTTCTTACACCATAAGTGCCCCATACGCGCTTTTTATACCATAAGTACCCCGTACACTCTTTTGACTGTTTAGGCTTGGAAATAGGCCTGGATGACAAAGCTATGGTTTGGAAGTTTGATTTCCCTCCATTTCTCTCATTTTTGACGTGTTTTATTTTATCAACTTGGTTTATCGACTTTGTCATCAGCAGGTTTACACTTAAACAAGTGGGTATTTCTAAAATTGCCACCATATTTTCACCCATTTTCTGAGCTTTCTGTGTGGGAGAAAAAGTGACACTAAGCAAACATGCCCTAATCTCACTTTCAACCACACACTTGTGGAATAGGAAAGAGCCTAGAGGTATCACACAATTGGCTACTTCTTCTTGTGGAAGAGAGAGCCACGGGCTACCTATTAGGATTTCTATTCCTTTGTTGCAATTGAAAGATGAAATGATGCAAGTTCAATCCCTAACCCCAAAGTGCAAGTATGAACTAATAACAAGATTGCAAAATTGAACTTAAACAATGGAAAGTTGTAAACACAAGGACAAGACAAGAATGCAAATGCGTACCCGGAGTTAAAATCTGACTAAAAATGTTCGAGATGGGGGCGCGGGCACCACTGTCCTGATTCTGCCCCTGAAACTGCTCCGGAAACTGTTGTTTTGCACTCTGAAAAAGCTATCAAAAATGCTGAAAATGTTGTCTGTCAGGAGGACCAGGGTGCCCAGCGCCCCTGTCCCAGGGACCAGGGTGCCTAGTGCCCCTGTCCCGGCAGGACCAGGGCGCCCCATGCCCCTGTTATGGTCTTTTGCTCTGAAATTTGGTGTGAAGTTCGGTCTGCATCTGCTTCTTCTGGATCTGTAACTTGCGGCATCGTCCGAATTCCGAAACCTGCACTTATATCTGAAAAGGTGTGGTGGGCGGCCATATAGGGTTTTGCCTTAGTCAAACCCCTGCTTCGGTGATTTCCACCTCCACGAATAGCCAAGTTGTATTGTAAAATGTATTGTGTGTGCAGACCTAGTGTGTGTGCAAGGTCCTTAAATGCAAGAAAGCAAACTAGAGCAACCTAGAAAGTAAATCCTAATTGCTTGTAAATGATAAAGTAAATGCTCTAAATCAAGATGCAAAGTGATCTAAAGCATGAATAAATGATATAATGAGGCTTATGCAAAAGACATGAAAACAACATGAAATCATACCCAACCCTCAAGGGAGGAGTACAAGCCAATCTTCAGTCGGTAATCTCCTATTGTTCTTCAATACCTCCCAAGCCCTAAATGAATGAAATTGATGAATTCTTGATGGATGGATGTTGAATGTTATTGAAGTCTTCAAAGATCTGCTCTTTCGCTGCATAGAAGGTCCTCGAAAGCCAAAATTCCGATCCTTTCAAATGAAGAAAGAGAACTCTTATATATGAAACCCTAGGTCTTAATTTTGACTTTTGGCCGACCTAGAGATTGAATATCCCACCAATTTCTTGGGGTTAAGCTTTATTTTATGATTGGATCGCGCTCCTAAAATTTTGGGAAAAATGTCTGGGACCATGTGCACTCCGGGCGCCATGGTCCTCTCCGGGCGCCATGGTCCCGACAACTTTTCACCAAATTTTCAGGGCCATCAGATATGATGATTTTAGAGAGAATCCTGAAGTTACAGGTGATTTCGAGATGTTTTGACCCCCGAAATCAAGCCCCCAAGTTCAAAATAGGACCTAATTAGGGTTTTTGATTGAATGATGTATTTGAGGAATAAAATGAAAAGGGCACGCTTTAACGAAAGGGCCCAACTTTATGATGTAGAAGACGATGAAATAGGACCTTAGACCTAATTAATTTGATTAATTAAGTGCTAAAGGGGAAATGCAATGCAAAATGCAAAATGCGCCAAGGTGGGTGCTAAACTAGGTGTGAAATTGTACCACCCTAGCAAGTGCGTACAATTTACGATGCTACATATAGCCCCCACTTTAGCGGTCATATGAACACTACGTGCATATGCAAGCTAAAGTATAGAAAAGTAAACATTATTTGAAAAAGGATATATCCATAAGTCTGTCGAACGAAGCCCCCAGCGATATCTGTAGTACACAGTTAGGAACCGCACCCTACAAAACCACATGTTAGATCACAAAATCACCTAATGCTTACTAAGGAAGGTGATGAAAATTTGAGGGTAGCTATATGCCCCCCCCTGTTTTGGCTTGCTAATTTTAGTGAGTTGAAACAAGGTATCATGTTTACCACTTCGAATTGTTAAAGAATATTGATGACAAATGCTCACAAGAAGATTTGATATGAGATCAAAAACTAATGGAGAATCATTTGGTAAGAAAGAGGACTAAATCTCAATTCCAACACAACAAAGAGTGTGAGGATTCGAGAATTCTCTAACACAAGATGAAGGATGTAAATGGAAACAAAATGCAAAGAGAAGAAAAGAAAGGAAAAAAAGCATGAATACACACATTGGTGATCCATGAGAAGAATAGTGAGAGAGAAAACATGGACTTCTCGCCCCTAGATCTTGTCTAGGTGATCCATGGGAAAAAGGACATGGAAAACTAGCCCCTAGAGTCTGTCTAGGTGATCCATGTAAGGGAGGAGAGTGAGAAAGTCTAGCCTTATGCCGCTAGTTCCACTCAACCTCATGCATGTGTGTGTAAGGGAGGTTAGAAGCACCTCATAGGAGTCTATGCCCGAGTATGCTACAACCTGTATATGTATAGTAAAAAAAGCGTGACATCTCGCTCTAAGAGTCTGTGCTCTAAGAGTCTGTGCTCTAGTTCCAAGAATGACCCGTTGCTCAAAAAGTGTAATGTTTATGTCATAAGAAAATTAGAACAAGGATACCTACCTTTATCACAAAAGAAGATACCCCAAAAATGCAACAATGTCATAGATCCAAGCAAGAGAGTTTTACACTCTTTAAGAAAGGATAAGATAGTTGAGAAGGGATATCCTGTAGTATGTGTAAAGGAGATCCTTAAAGGAGAAGAGATCTTTGTATAAAAGACACCTCTCCCTGAGAGAAATTGTCTTAAACAAATATAACATCTTCTAGAATAAGACAAAGAAGAGAAATAAGAATGCAATACTTCCTTCTTTTGCGAGGTGAAAGTGATTCTTAATGAAGGATGACGCTCTTTTTAACCCAATTGGGAGAGTGAATTCATTATGGATGTATTTTACCAAGTGCAAAAGAGGTTGTAGTCAAGGACTTACACCTCTTGTAAGAGAGAATCCTTGAACAAACAACAACAAATGCATACAAGGATTAACATCAAGTAATAAAGTTCACACCATCCACAAAATAGGAAAAAGTGGATCCTTAGATAAAAATAAGGAAATATCATTGCCTCCCAAGGATAAGGATAATGAGAAGGACTTACACAATCTTCTAGGGAGAGATTTGGACATAAGCAAAAGAAGAGATGTATGAAATCACTCCTGTCCCCATAGGAACAAGAAAATTAGGCTATTATGTTGCTTCAAAAAATATGATTGCACTTGAAATTGTACCATCATGAATGACAATGAGCCCCCAGTAAATGAGCTACCAATGTCACATAATGATGAGCAACATAATAGCCATTAATGTTATTTAAAGACATGATAGACTGAATGAGGTATTTGAATATGACATGTTAAATGCTCAACTATAAGTGAGATCAAAAACATGTATAAAATGACAAAAATTGAAGAATAAAAGTCACATGAAATCTTAGAAGAGGGATGAGTGTAATTTATTAGAGCCTTATCCCTAGAGGAAAGGACTTTATGATGAATAGGAGATAAAGATTCATAAGTGGATTTAGAAATTTGAGGGGATTCATAAAGAGATTTGTTCATTGCCAAGATTTCCTTATGAGGGGAATGAGAGTTGATAGAAGTAGAAGATGATTTAGTTGAAGTGAGATCATCATCACTACTAAATATAGCATTCACATTGAGAGATGGTCTGTTAGATGCTTTGGTACGTTTGCAGGGATTATAGCCGAGTCCAAAGGCATAATTGTGAAAATTAGTCTCTAGAGGAACTTTTATCCCTTGTTCATGAGCGCCACAACCATTTCCATGATACCCATGCTTAGCAAAAATGCAAAAACCACGACCATAACGATCAGCCATTTTATGAAGAGAAGGTGGTTTTTCATAAGACAAAGAATCAAACTCTTCATAATTAGAGGTGTGAGGAGAAGAAGTTTGAGAAGCGGCCACAAAATTATTGCTCATAGGTTCAGGTAAGATTGATTGATTTTTAGTTTCTTCCTTCTTTTTAACTTCAAACTCCCTAGGAGGAACCCTATACTCACCTACAAAGGTGGGATTAAAGTCAAGATATCCCCAATCGTCTTCTGTGAGAACCTTCTCAGGATCAAAAGCCTTTTTATGCGTATATTCAAGTCGAGAAGGATCTTCTTCAGGAGCTTCAGACTCATCCAAAGAATTTTGATTATCAGAGGGTAAGGATTCATCCATAGGTATCTTGTTCAAAGAGTCATCATTAGAAGAGGAAGATTTAGAAGAACTCCCTTTGGAAGTAGATGTTTGCAAACAAGCCTGAAGATTAGTATCACCTATCAAGGTATATGTCTTATTGTTATAAATAAATTTAACTTGTCTATGCAATGTAGAGGGGACAGCTTGCATACTGTGAATCCAAGGTCTCCCTAATAACAAGTTGTATGTTAGATTTCCCGACATAACATGGATAGGAGTGGGCAAAGTAACAGGTCCCACTGTGACAGGAATGGTGATAATACCTAATGAAGACTTAGCCACATTATCAAAGCCTCGAATGGGATGAGAGTCGGGCTCAATAAGGGATGTATCCACATTCATCTTATGCAATAGATTAATGCTACACACATTAAGGCCAGAGCCATTATCTACCAGTGTTCGTCTTATAGCAGTGTCATTTATGATAACCACAATCATCAAGGGATCATATTGATGTTGAATTTCACCAGTAGGCAATTCATCTTGAGTAAACACAATTTGAGCTTTAGGATTCATCACAGAGTTAACCAAAGATACTATATTACTAGATATATTAGGTGGAGAAATATTCAAATCTTTCAAGGCATCTTGTAACATTCCATGATGAACGGAAGAAGTTTGGATCAAATCCCAAAGGGATATCTTAGCAGGGGTAGCTTTAAGTTGTTCTATGAGATCATAGTCCTTACTAAGAATTTGTGAAATACGAGGAGCTTGAGGAAGAATAGGTTGGGAAGGAGGAAGTGAAGTGGGGATAACTAGAGGAGGATTAGGTTGCGTATTGTTTCTTGTGCTATAGGTATGGGCAGCCGCATGATAACTCTCTCTAGTCAGTTGCTTAGCATACTCATAAGGGCTCTTAGTAGAATAACCTCCTTGCACAGTAATAATAGGTTTCTTAGGCGTGCAAAAAGAATTAGCATAACCACCTTGAACCACTAAGATAGGCTTATTTAAAGGTTGAGAATTTTGAGAAGGACAAGCACCTTGGACAGTGAAGAGAGGTTTGTTAGGTGTCTCATTCACATGTATCAAATTGATTGAGGATGGTTTAGAGGAATGAAAAAAAGTGTTGGAAGAATTATTGATAGTCTTCTCTTGCACTAAAATCTTATCACGGATCAAATCAATTTTAGGAGAGAGACAAGGGATAGGCATTGATGTTCTAGTAGGAAGAGGAAAGGTCATATCATCCTCTATCATCAAATGATCTACATGGGGAATAAACTCTCTAGGAGAAGGATCAACATTACTCTCTAAAGTCTCACTTTTGAGAGGGAGATCTTTGAAAGAGATGTTAATCATCTTGCTTTGAACTAGGGTTTCCTTATGAGTAGAACCAAGTTGAGGAGAGGGAGATGCTTTATTTTTAGATGGAGAATGATTGAGATTCAAGGAAGGTGAGAAACTATCAAGGGAGTTTTCCATCTTGATTTCATCCCCTTTGGCTAGGGCTCTCTCATGGGATAGAGAATAATCTACACCTTCTTCTAATGGTTCATCCCAAATAGTGAGGTTGTTGAAAGGAATGTTTGAAGTATTGTCAATTTTGGGAGAGGAGATAACATTGTTTATTAATTCCTCATCCTCAGGAGGGAGAGCATCAATAGATGTGTTAAACTCATCCTCTTTCCTCAAAATATGTTCAATATGATCTTTAGGGGAGAGAGAATTAAGGAAATTGCTTATTATTTCATCTTCTTTCTCTAAGGGATGCTTATGGGTAAGACCAACTTTAGGAGAATGGTAAGCATTCATCATTAATTCATCATCTCTAGTGGGAATTTTGTTGGAAAAGGAAATGTCATCACTAGGAAATGTAGGGATAATGTCATCTTCTTGCACAAAAGGATCCTCATGAAGGGAGCATTTTTTAGGAGACACAAAGGCATCAAGGGCATCATTCAACAAAGCATGATCATATCTATTAAAAGGTTTATCTTTTGATTCAAAAGGAGATATCTCTTCATAGAGGGGATCATTGAAAACAACCATGTTACTAGATTTAGTGGAAGAGCTGATAGGAATGTACCCTTGAGAGGAATGATTCGACTTATCTTTCTCATCACAACGAAATGGCATAGTAACAATGTTTATGAGTTTTTGGTAAAATGAAGGTTTGGTATATTTAGGTTTCAAAAATTCATCTAAAGCTTCATCTAACTAATAATCATCACAAATATGAACATCTTGCAAATAAAAATCTGACATTTTGAAATTGCATAAAATTTAAACACACAATGCAAAGAAACACACTTTTTTTTTTTTTTCTTTTTAATGAAAATGAAATGAAAACACACTAAATCTAGATCTAGATCTAACAAATGCAATGCAAGAGGAAGCAATGATAGATTCACGTCGGGTTCACCAAAATGTGTGGGAGAAAAAGTGACACTAAGCAAACATGCCCTAATCTCACTTTCAACCACACACTTGTGGAATAGGAAAGAGCCTAGAGGTATCACACAATTGGCTACTTCTTCTTGTGGAAGAGAGAGCCATGGGCTACCTATTAGGATTTCTATTCCTTTGTTGCAATTGAAAGATGAAATGATGCAAGTTCAATCCCTAACCCCAAAGTGCAAGTATGAACTAATAACAAGATTGCAGAATTGAACTTAAACAATGGAAAGTTGTAAACACAAGGACAAGACAAGAATGCAAATGCGTACCCGGATTTAAAATCTGACTAAAAATGTTCGAGACGGGGGCGCGGGCGCCACTGTTCTGATTCTGCCCCTGAAACTGCTCCGGAAACTGCTATTTTGCACTCTGAAAAAGCTATCAAAAATGCTGAAAATGTTGTCTGTCAGGAGGACCAGGGTGCCCAGCGCCCCTGTCCCGGCAGGACCAGGGCACCCCACGCCCCTGTCCTGGTCTTTTGCTCTGAAATTTGGTGTGAAGTTCGGTCTGCATCTGCTTCTTCTGGATCTGTAACTTGCGGCGTCGTCCGAATTCCGAAACCTGCACTTATATCTGAAAAGGTGTGGTGGGCGGCTATATAGGGTTTTGCCTTAGTCAAACCCCCGCTTCGGTGATTTCCACCTCCATGAATAGCCAAGTTGTATTGTAAAATGTATTGTGTGTGCAGACCTAGTGTGTGTGCAAGGTCCTTAAATGCAAGAAAGCAAACTAAAGCAACCTAGAAAGTAAATCCTAATTGCTTGTAAATGATAATGTAAATGCTCTAAATCAAGATGCAAAGTGATCTAAAGCATGAATAAATGATATAATGAGGCTTATGCAAAAGACATGAAAACAACATGAAATCATACCCAACCCTCAAGGGAGGAGTACAAGCCAATCTTCAGTCGGTAATCTCCTATTGTTCTTCAATGCCTCCCAAGCCCTAAATGAATGAAATTGATGAATTCTTGATGGATGGATGTTGAATGTTATTGAAGTCTTCAAAGATCTTCTCTTTCGCTGCATAGAAGGTCCTCGAAAGCCAAAATTCCGATCCTTTCAAATGAAGAAAGAGAACTCTTATATATGAAACCCTAGGTCTTAATTTCGACTTTTGGCCAACCTAGAGATTGAATATCCCGCCAATTTCTTGGGGTTAAGCTTTATTTTATGATTGGATCGCGCTCCTAAAATTTCGGGAAAAATGTCCGGGACCATGTGCACTCCGGGCGCCATGGTCCTCTCCGGGCGCCATGGTCCCGAGAACTTTTCACCAAATTTTTAGGGCCGTCAGATATGATGATTTTAGAGAGAATCCCGAAGTTACAGGTGATTTCGAGATGTTTTGACCCCCAAAATCAAGCCCCCAAGTTCAAAATAGGACCTAATTAGGGTTTTTGATTGAATGATGTATTGGAGGAATAAAATGAAAAGGGCACGCTTTAACGAAAGGGCCCAACTTTATGATGTAGAAGACGATGAAATAGGACCTTAGACCTAATTAATTTGATTAATTAAGTGCTAAAGGGGAAATGCAATGCAAAATGCAAAAATGCGCCAAGGCGGGTGCTAAACTAGGGGTGAAATTGTACCACCCTAGCAAGTGCGTACAATTTACGACGCTACACTTTCTAACCATATAATTTAAAAAAAAATTGAACAACAATAATATATTATTATTGAATTAATTTAACCACTATCTCCATAGTTCTCACAGACATAGGTGCACCATTTTTTTAATAACTTTTGATATACTTATCCAAATTTAAAAAACTTTATATATTATTGTAGTGCACTTGATTCTTTACAATTTTAAAAAAATAAAATTATATTTTCGATTTGTTTAGTGCAACTTATGCTTCGCACACAAACATGTACCTAATTTTTCAGGATGTGCTCGATTGGAAAAATCATTAAAAAAAAAAATACTCAACAAAAAATTACAAAAAAATACACATCTTCTAGTGCTCACTCTTAAATATCTTTCTGCCAAAGGATTTGTCAAAATAATAAATCTAACTATGACATTTTTGATGTGCACGTTAGACACTATGTTATGTTTTTCAGAAAAAATCAGGGTTTGTTTTTCATGTGCGAAGGATTTGACCCCCTTAATCTTATCCAATTTTTAAAAAATTCAGTATTTTGGAAACTAGATTCAGAGTACTGCAATATTTGTTCTTTGATTATCTTCATATCTTGACTAGATGAATTTCAAATTTTGTCTCCAAGTTTAGGTTCACTTGATTTCAGAAAAAAAAAGTGTCCACTTCTACCCCCCTTTTTGACCACCATCTTTGTGCACTTACCCCACAATTATATTTTATCTTGGCCCACACCACTTAAGAGGTATTAATATCATTCCCAAATAATCTATTATTCCTTTCTTTCCATATACCCAAAGGATATGAGCAAAGGAAAAATTCCATAGATTTCTAATGGTGGGGTTATTGGTAGCATAGTGCTAGCTTCTGAAAAAATCTTGAATTCCCTCTAGGAAAACCCAATTCAACCCCCAAATTTGAAAAAACATCCCCCAGATAGGAAGGACAAAAGGACAGTGTATAAATAAATGGTTCATAGATTCCTCATTATTAAGACAAAGATAGCATCTGTTAGGGATACAAAAGCCCCTCTTTCTGAAATTATCAGTAGTAAGAATCTTATTTTGCAAAAGAATCCATAAAAAGATATTGATTTTAGGAGTCAAACCTACAAACCAAACCTTAGCCCAGGAAGGAGTAGGTTCTTGGGATTGAGCTAACAAAAGGACATCAGATGAGATCGAATAAGTCCCTAAAGAGGTCCCGCTCCACACCATGTGGTCTTCCCTTCTGGTATTTAAGATAGCATGGTTGATCATTAAGTTTACTTGCTTTAGGTTGGGATCAGTTGAGATGAGGTCCACCCACTTTTGATCTTTCTAGTAATTAGCCACTTTAGCACCAGACTTCTTACAATTCTAGATGAGCATCTGAGAGGCACTCTTATTAAGAGGGAATCCTCCAATCCAAGCATCATCCAAAAAATCCACCTTCCTGCCATCACATATGGCCCAAACATTGCCTAAACTAACAATACCTTTAGCTTGGATAATGTTGTTCCAAATGAAAGAGTCACTTGGCATCTAATCATATACAAGGAAATCTTCAATGGTGGGAACCTCCCGTAAGTACTTAGCCTTTTAGATATCATTCCATTCTCCTTTTCCCTGATAGGCTCTATAGATTTTTTTGGCAATTAGAAGAGTTTTGTTCAAGGTTTTGATGTTTCTTAAACCCAGAACCCCCTTATTTTTGGGTTGACATAGATTATCCCAAGCAATGAGAGCCATTATCTTATTCTCCTCAACCCCAGACCAAATGAAGGCTTTCTGAATTTTCTCAATAGCTTCAGTAAATTTTCCAAGGATTTTGAAGAGGCTTAAAGAATACACCAGAAGACTTTGGAGAGAATATTTTAAAAGATAAATTTTTCAAGCTTGACTAAGAAGGGTACCTTTCCACCCAGCCAACTTTCTACTAAATCTATCCACAAGACTATTCCAGAACAGCTCCAAAGTTTTCATACCCAAAGGGAGACCAAGGTAGATAGAAGGAAGCTTACCAATTTGGTTCCCAAGGATCCAGGCCATCCTCATCTGTCCGTCCTCTAGGGTGTTGAAGAAAAAAATAGAGCTTTTTCTCCCAGTTGATAGTTTGGCCCAAGGTGGAACTATAAGTATTGAGAAGGATCTTCAAATTGGACACTTCTTTGATAGATGAAGTACCCATTAAGATGGTATCATCTACAAATTGTTGATGGGTACATTTTCTAAAACCAAAAGAGGGGGATATACTACAAAGAAGCCCTAGAGAAACAAATTTGCTAATAAATCTACCTAGACATTCAACCTGAATGATGAAGAGAATAGGGGATATGGGATCCCCCTACCTGATGCCCCTAGAAGTTTTGAAGAAGGGGGAAGGCACACCATTCACAATAACAGAGAAAGAAGGGGTCGAGATGAGTTGATCAATTATCTGAATAAACCTATCACCAAAGCCAAAAGCACCAAGCACCTTACCCAAGAAGCTCCAATCAACACGGTCATAGGCTTTTGACTGATCCTACTTTATTAGAAAACCTTGTTTCTTTGAATCCACCAGTGAGTGAATGTTTTCATGGATAGAAATGATAGAGTCAAGGATTTGTCTGCCAAGGACAAATCCACTTTGTTGGGGCGAAATGATCAAAGGAAGAAACCTTAGCAATTTGCTAGTCACCACCTTAGAGATGATTTTATAGAAAGAGTTGCATAAGCTTATCGGACAGAACTTATCCATAGAGTCAACCCCCGGGCATTTGGGGATCAGAACCAAGAAAGTGCATTAGGTAGTCACTCACTCATTCCTCCATTATGAACATAATAATGATACTATCTAACTCACTCAATGTCATTTAAAATAAGCCCTTAAATTCATGAATTGGATAAAGGGGATCTACTATACTATGTGTTGCAATGTTGCTAACAAGTTGTCAAAAACCTTTGTATTGAAACAAGATTACTTATGCACTTGATTGTGTATGATTATTGGTTAAATTGAAAATATAGAAAAATTGCAAATCATTATGATTGACTATACTATGACATAATCTATTGATAGAGAAAAAATTACCTAAGATGTAAAATAAAATTAAGATTTAATCAAGTGAAATAAATATAATGAACTTAATATTATTGTTTTATCCAATAGTAACTTGTGTCTCTCCTATAGAAATTCAAAACCACACAAAATATTCAAAAAAAAGTCTTGAACGTTATAATTAAATAAAATCTAATACATAAAATAAAATAAAATGTATAGAGAATCTCAAATATGTAGATTCTTCTTCAAATTATTTAGCAAAGACTAAACATATATCATATGCATCTAGAATGTGATAAAATAAAATCTTTAACAAGGTTTAATAAACATATCATATAATGCATATAGAAAATCCTTCAAGATTAAATTATACGAACCAAAGCAAAACTATGAGAAGCAAGTTAGAAATTTTGAGACAAAGAAATAAAGAAATAAAGTGTTTAGAAGGATAAAAATTTCATAAACAAGATAATTAAACGAGGAAGTGCATGGCTGCCCCCTCCTACCGTTAGAAACGTGTCAGACCAAAGACAGGCAACCTATCTCGCCGACTCAGAGAATTTTTTATTTTTTTTACTGCTGCATACTTTTTCTCAGACGTGGGTGCCTCCACACATTCTCCGAGTAAAATGGAAAAGTAAAATTGTCACAGGAATTCGGGTTAAATGGACCCTACATGGTCCGACCACCCAAACCGTCAATCCTTCAAGTGTGACAGTTAAGCCCGGTTCTTAATAATGTGATTATTTTCGAGTATAAAATAGAAAAGAAGGAAGAAGTATGGAGGGTTAGAGATATTATAAAGTAGAAAATAAAAAATAAGGAAGAAAAAGTATGGAGCGATAGAAATAGAGACGCTTAGAGATATAGATATAGAGGTCTAGTAAGGAAGAGTGGAAGATAGAGAAAGGGGAGACATGTCTATAGACAAAGAGAGAGGGAGATATAAAGAGATATAGATGGTGAGATAGAGTAATAGAGATATTTAAGAAGATATAGAGGGGGAGAGGAAGAGAGAGATAAAGATATACATACAGATACAAATAAATAGAGAGTATAGATATACAAATAGATATAATTGCTGGTTTCTATTTGTAAACAAATGAGCTTCAAATAATCGCCTTGTCAAGCATGTATTAGCTTAATCATTTGCATTAATAAATGACACTCATTCTCCTTCAAAAGACAAGTAAAATGATAAAGTAATCGAACATGTAAGGCTATTCCATATAATGTATAATAATAAATATAACTTAACTATATTTTTTTGAATAAATAGTATATATTTAAATAACAAATATAATAAATACCAAATATATAATATATTTAATGTTTTAATTAACATTATATGTAAAATAATTAGTATATACATTAATTATATGTATATTATATTTTTATTTAATAGATCATATTATAATATATAATAATACTAGGTTCTATTCATTGTTATGTTAGATTATTGTAAGAATTGTTTACAAATTGGTGCAAGACAATTTTTTGGGGATAAAAGTTGACATGAGAATCTTATTAATCAATTACAATGTTTATTTTGATATAATATTTTATTTCTTATTCCCACATAAATATTCATAGTTAAAACTATTTCAAATACAAATAGTAAAAGAAGGTATAAAAATCTATTACGAATTCAATTTATCAGATATTATTTTGTGAAATGAATGTGTGGAACAAAGTAAATGTCAATTCCACATGGTAGACGAGAGCACGATAAGACCAAATCTAAAGTTAATCTCTTCTATTAATTTCTTTGTGGTGTTTATTTCTACCTCCTACATATCTCCAATAAAAAAAGAGAAAAGTAATTAGATATATTTTTTAATTTAATAAATTATTTGGTAGTTAATAATTTTGTTTTGTTTCTATTCAATAAATCTTTTAGAATAGATACTTTATCTTTATAATAGAATTTTTATTTTTTTTTTTTTTTAAATTTACAAAATTTAATCAAAATATATTTATTTATAATAATATTTTAGAAAATTGTAATATATTTTTCATTTAATTTTTTTCTATATCAAATTATACAAAAATAAGATAAAAACAAAATATGTTACAAGCATAAAAAATATATTTATAGATTTATAAATGCCTAATATTAAATTCTTAATGATTTCTTTTACCATTTAAGATTTTTTTAAATTTCCAATTTCTCATTTCATATAACCATCTCACCATATGTATACCCATTGCACACAACACATGGTACAATTATCAGTATAAGATATTTATGCCCAAAATACATATCTACCTTTTAAATTTATTTTTAATCAACCACTCTTACCAATATTATTATTAATTTAAATATCGTTTCATTCATTATTTATTTAATTAGTATGTTAGACCCAAGTGAAAGTAGGTTTTATAAATTAATCCTTATATTTCCTTAGACCACCATACACCACTATCAACATTTTGTTTGGTGCTATAGTTAGTGTGTACGTACTAGCTATGTAATAATATATTCACTTTACATGGCAAAAGCTACTTTAATCATGCATTATCACCATTAGTTTAATCAAACTATGTAGCAACCATAAATGATGTATCTCTTTTATGCATAATAATATTATATGTATTTTTCTTCAAAAAATTAAATTTTATAGTTATATAAATTAATAAAATTAGTAAAGCGGTATTTTTATAATCATTCAAAATAAAATTTAAATTTAAACTATAAAAAATTTGCTGATTTTTTTAATTCAATGATTTCATTGGCAAAACTAATTAAAGAATAAAATTCAATGAATGCAACAGTATCCTCCTTTGAAAAATAAATATTATTAGTAGAATACTTAAAAAATAAGTGCTTGTCACCAAAAACAATATAAATGTACCTAATATTTATCTTCTACTTAGATTAACAAGAAGTTAAATAATTACTCAAAAAAAAGCTAAAATTTTACTATGCTAGTCAATACTTCTTTTTACATACATACATACATGTGCATGAGGTATGTATGCGTGTGTATATATATGTGTATGTGTGCATATACATACAAATACATATACATATACACATACATAGTTATTGACATCGCAACAAAATAATAGTTGAAGTAAAATAATAATTGAGATATTTCTTGTATTATATTTGTTTTCATTTATTTAAATTGAAATAAATCATATTAAGTCTTATAAATACAAATAAAAATATTTAGTAGCAATATAACTATAACTATTTTTTATACTTCTAATTGCCACTAACCACGTGCAAAGAAGCTCTAATACTAGTTACAATTTAAAACAGAAAATTTAAGAAGCTCCAAAACATGTATTTGATTTTATTACTTTAAATAAAGATTTTGAAATGTGCTCCACAAGTGGTGGTGGGCAAACACTGCCAATTGTTCTAGGTGTGTGCAGGAGGGGTGGAAGTGAACTCGATCGGGCGTGGTGTGGTCAATCTGCAGGATGGGATGGGGAAGGATGGTTTGGCAGATAGAACATTCCTCCTCCCGAAGATTGTGGGGTGCATCTTAGATCCTCGTGTTGATCCCCTTGCTTCTGCAACTTCATTGGTCAATGCTTCTAGGAGTGCAATATCTCCCATGATGTCTAAGATCACATGCTCTCAATGGGATTCTAGTGCTTTAGGCCTGAAGGTCAACATTGATGTGGGTCCTCATTCTCCATTGGCTAGCTCTAGCACATCTACCCCTAAGGGTCCTTAGAAGAACTGTTCTACAGTGATTTTTCGCCACCTATGAGTTGGGTGTTTAGTGAAAAATATGAGCTTCGTACCTATGTCAACATTAAGGGTGTTACCAGAACTTGGAGCTTACCAGAATTCCCAGGACATGAACTTGGAGCTTACCAGAATTCCCTCTCCTGATGAAGTTCGCAATGTGGTTTTCTATTTTGAAGGTAACAAGGTCCCCGACCCTAATGGTTTCCCTCTTTTTTTCTTTCAAAATGTTTGGCAGATTATTTGCTCTGATGTGGTTGCTGCAGCTCAGGAATTTTTTGGATCCCACTCTCTCCTAAAGGAGATGAACGCCACCTTCCTGGTCCTCATCCCTAAGAAACCTGATGCCTGCTCTTTTCAGGATTTTAGACCTATTAGCCTTTGCAATTCTATTTATAAAATCTTCACCAAGATTTTGGTGCTCAAGCTTAAGATTTTCATCCCCTCTTTAATTTCTAAAAATCAAAATGGGTTTGTCCCTAGGAGGCAGATCTTGGATTCAGTTATTGTGGTGCATGAGAATATCCACTCCCTTTCTATCAATAAAAAACCTTGTTTTTTTTTGTTTGTTTTTTCTGAAATTGGACCTGCTGAAAGCTTTTGATAGAGTCAATTGGAGTTTTCTCCTCTGAATCCTCAAGGATTTTGGATTCAGAGATAACTTCATCCAGATCATTGAGCAATGTGTTTCCACCCCAAAATTTTCTATGTTGATTAATGGATCTGCCTCCGGTTTCTTCTCTGCATCTAGGGGCATAAGACAAGGGGATCCTCTATCTCCTTTCCTTTTCATTTTGATGAGTGAAGCTCTCAGTAAAATTATTCAGAGGGAAGTCATAAATGGCAATATTATAGGCTTACGGACCTCCTCTTAGACCTCCACATGTTCTCACCAACAATTTGTTGATGATACTTTATTGATGGGGGGAGGCTCGGTTAAAGAAGCTAAGAATTTTAAAAAAGACTTTGAATATCTATGAACATGGTTTGGGGCAAAAAAATAGCCTAGCTAAAAGATCCATTTTCTTCTTTAACACCCCTGAACACAGGAAATTAAAGATTGCCTCGATTATTGGTTGTAAAGTTATAACTTTTCTCGACTCCTATTTAGGTCTTCCTCTCTGCCATGGTCCAGCTCCTGACTCCTTTTGGGCGAATCTTATAGACAAATTCCAAAACAAATTGGCTAGGTGGAAAGGTATTTTGTTAAGCCAAGCTGGTAAACTCTAGTTGCTCAAAGCCTTACTTCAGAGTCTCCTAGTTTATGCTATGAGTCTATTAAAAATCCCAGCCAGAATTGTTGATAAATTAGAAAGAATTCAAAAAAAAAATTGTGGATTGGAACTAAATCTAAGATTAGATTACATCTTGTGGCTTGGAATCAGGTTTGCCTTCCCAAATCCAAGGGGGTCTGGATATCCGGAATCTGAGAGATTTCAATAAAGCCCTGATGGCCAAACATCTATGGAGATGTCTTAAAGAGAATAATGAATGGATTGACATATTCAAACATAAATACCACATTCTATATATCCAAAACACTCTAGAAACTTATGATCTTCCCAATGTGGTTTCTGATTTATGGAGCAATTTCTTTGGCTCCTCCAAATTTATCTTGCATGGTTGCAGATGGATGTTGGGGAATGGTACCAAAATCTGATTTTGGGATGACTGGTGGATTGGTGATGGGAACCTATCGGACTCTGTTTGGGCTCCTCCCTTCAAAGAATTGTGTCTCAAAAAAATTGATGTCTGGGTGGCTGATTATATTAGAAATGGAGTCTGGTTGGACCTCAATTCTGTAGATAATGCTTTGTTACCAATGCAACCCTGGTTGAATTGTATTCACATCCCTCGCTCTCAAGGGGAGGATGAAGTGTTCTAGAATTTCTCCTCTTCTGGAAAGTTCAAGGTTGTTGATGCTTATAAGTTCATTTATATAAGCTTCTCTCTCCCCTCTTTTGGGCTGGTATCTGGAACAAGCACTTAATTCCTAAAATTAACATTTTTTCTGGCTATTTATGCAGGGTAAGATCTCGACCATTGACAATCTTTGTGGAAGAGGTATTCCTCTTACCAATAGATGCTTTCTTTGTAAAGAGGCAAAGGAAAATGATGGCCATATGCTGCTTCATTGTGCCTTTGCCAAGGATATCTGGAATCACTTCCTTAGCATCTGGAACATTGATTGGGTCTTCCTCGATACTATCCATCAAATGTGGTTTGAATGGAAATGTCCCTCTAATAATCAGACTTTAGGAGTTCTTTGGAATTTATCTCTTCCGCATATTGCCTTGGGCATCTAGAAAGAAAGAAACAATAGTCTTTAGGGATTTGGAAACTCCTGTTTTTGTTGTGGCTACTAAAATTTGCATTGCTACCAAGGAGAATTTTCTACACTCCTACCCCAATAGAAAGAATGACCATCCCCTCCCTACTCTCAAGGAGGATTGGGATACTAACAATCGATGGCAAATTGATTGGAATATTGCTAATCTAGTGCACAAAATCAAGCAGTACAAACAAAATGTTCTTTGGCATCCTCCCAATATGGGTTGGATCAAAATTAATGTGGATGGGGAGGCTAAAGGGAATCCTGGGCTAACCAGGTGCGGGGGAGTGGCTAGGAATCATTCTGGTATGTTGGTTTTTGTGGTGGCGCTCCCTCTGGACACCCACTCCAACCACTATGCAAAAGCCAGCGCTGCCCACATTGGGTTACACATGGCTAAAAGAGAAGGCTTTACTAAAGTCTGGTTGGAGTTTGACTCGCTAAACACTATTAATTATCTGAGTGGACGCACGGATCCTAGATGGATGACAGCTAACCTGCTCAAGGATTACCGAGATATAATAAATGAGCTGGCAGATTTCAAAATCTCGCATGTATACTGGGAAGGCAACAAGGCGGTGGATCTACTGGCCAATTTGGTGGTGGGATACGTGGTGACTAAATGGTGGAGTAGTAGGGATGTATTCCCCAAAAATCTGTGTGAGCTGGCCCATGATGATTACTACATTAATCAATGATCTTTCATCATGATTTGATTGAGTTGATGGGGAAACGACTCTTTTTGGTTTTCCCTAACTAAAGATCTAGAAACTTCCATGGTGGCTGGATTTTCTGTCTTATTGTGTGGCCCATTTTTTGCTATTGTTTGGAGACTTTTCTGGTGTGGCCCATTTCCTACGAATGGTCGATGCCTTCTCTGGTGTGGCCCATTTTCTGCTATTCAGCGACCATGAGCATAATGGGTGGGGACAAGAATAGGCAAGAGTCATCTACTTGTGAGAAACAGAAGAAAAACAAGGATGTGTGGCAAGAAGTCGTTGATGGGGGAATCGTCCCCTTCTTGGATTAATTTCATGGCCCTTCTCCTTTGCTCACAGAGGCCTTTGTCAATGGGTGGTAAAAAGGGAGCCTCAGGGCTTATGACGCTGAGTATCAGATTGATGAAACCCTGGTGGCGACTGTCACTAGTCTGGCGACGACTGGCAGAAGATTTTATAGGAACAGGAAAACTGGGGAGGACTTGACGAGTTTCTTTGACAAAGACAAGGAGCGCTCTAGAGTTACCAAGATGGCTGATGGTGGCTACATCAGGAAAGATCTTATGGCTCCCTGAGCTGACATGGTCGAGTTCATCATGAGGTATATTACGCTCAATGGAAGATATGCCAACATCTTTTCCTATAATTTTACCATTTTAAATCATTTTAGGCATGGTAAAATCATTTATGTTCCTTTCTATCTAGCCTCCTCTCTAGAAAATAGCCTAGAAAAATACTTGTAGAATCCAAACAACCTTGTTCTCCATGAGGGACTTATTGTGCTCATAATGGAGTACGCTAAATCCCTTGAAGTTGTGCCCCCTCTAACTGAGACTCGCCAACAGACTAATACACAGGATGTCTCTGACTCAAAAATGGATTTGGAAGGCAGTGGGGTTCCTCTTAATGACCCTGAATATAAACCTATGGATGAAGGGGAGATGATGGTCACCCCTGGGACGTTTAGCAGTAAGAATCCTCCTAGATGGGCGGTCAGCAAATACAAAACCACCAGCAAATTGATCTCTAAGACCGAGCCCCTCTCTAAAAAGAAGAAGCTGGCAGCTAACGACTATGCTCCGAAGAATTCGGATCAGAGAATTAAATTGGACATCCCTATCAACGTCCTGAAAGAAAAATAGGGGACCATGGCCAAAGAAGAGAACAACAGGGTACAAAGGACTGGTAACCTGATGAACCTGGTTATGGAAGCTTCTAGAAGCCAGGAGTGCTGCTGGAAGTGGGTGGAGCGTGAAATTGATACCCTCAAAGTGGGGGTTAAAGAGATTATTGATATCTTCACTACTTCCCCTGAGCCCAACAAAAATAAGAAACTCATGATTATGACCCAAAAGCTCTCCCAAGACGTCGAGGTGATGAAATGCAATCACAAACAAATAATTGAAAAGGTGGAATAGTCTATGGCAGAGATTAAGAAAAATCTCAAGAACCTAGTTGACATAAGTAAAGAAGCCATGAACAACAATATAGAGGGGCTTGAAAAGATCAATGCCATGGTTGCTAATTACAAATCCTACCACAGTGAACTGGTGAAAGATCTTGGAGGGGAAGATATGGTTGTTGGAGACAGCAAAACCACTAGTGCTAGTTCCAGAACCAAAAGGAAGAGCAGCAACAAGGGTACCTCCAGATTCATTATGGAGGAGTTGGAGGAAATCAACAATATTTCCATCCAGAAGAACAAGGATCTAGTGCTCTCTCTTAATTGAGAGTCTTTCTTTTGTTTTGTCTTGTTTGACTGTGTCACTTTTGTTTTCGTGACTATTTGAGGGTGCTCCCCTATTTTGATATTGGTTCATGTGTGTTTGGCTGATGGCCGATTGTTGTAAAACTTTTGGTTTCGGGTCCATGTAAAACTCGTTTATCTTTATCAATAACATTAAGGATGTTTCATTGCACTGACCTCTGGCAAAAATGGCTAATGCCTTGGTTGGTAAATTTGTGGGAAGGTGCCCCGATATTGTGGTTGTTCAGAAATGGGTTGTTGCCAAATGGGTAATCAAAGGTAGCCTCTCTATTTCAGCTCTCCCCAAAGGTCTCTTATGTTTTTCTTTCTCCCTCTTAAATGAGTGCGTGAAAATTCTCTCAATGGGTCCCTAGCTCTTTGGGAAACAACATCTCCAACTGAACAAATGGTGCCCTAGTCTTAAACCTAATTCTTTTCTCTTTGGTGCGATCCCAACTTGGGTTCATCTCCCTAATCTTCCCCATGAATATTGGGATGTGAAGATTATTTTTGGTATCACCAACTTGTTTGGCCAATTTATTGTGGTGGAGTGAGTCACCCATTATAAGCTAAGAATGGTGTTTGCCCGATTTTGCATTGGGTTGCTCCTTGCACTCTTTTTCCAACCTCATTTGTGTTGAAGTCCCACTTTGGTTCTTGGACTCAACCCATGGAGTATGAAAACTTGACTCTCTTTTGTCAGTATTGTTCATCTATTGGTCACCTTGTTAGTGCATGTTCTTATGGGAGCAAGATGAGTCCTGAGACTAAAGGAAATGGAAAGCTCTCTCCCCTATCTCCCTCTACCTCTAGGTTAGATTTGTCGGATGTTGGTTTTCCAGGCAAAGATTTGGCTATCCATGTTGCTAATTCGCAAGTGGTTTCAAAGGAGCATGCTCCAATGGCCTAGTCTGCTTCTTCAGAGGCTAACATTGTTTCCCCCTTAGAGGTTTCTTTGGAAGTTTTTCTCCCTCTTACCATGGGGGAACAGGTTGTGGATGGGGTGCCTCCTAATGGTTTGAAGATGTGTTCTTCTCCTTCCAAGGGGTGGACTATGGTCCCATTTTGTCCCTCTTCCTTGAAGGTTTTTTCTCCTTTTGCCAGCATGCTAGGTTCAAAGACTCTTTTACTCATGCCTCCTCTTCAAGGTATTCCCTCTTTGGATTTCATGAATACATCTGTGGATTCCCCTATCACTGCCTCTCAGTCTGTAGTTTTCAACTGCTCATCCATCTCTCCTAATCGGAGGAAAACTATAGATGTGGATAGAGATTCTCAAGTGGATAGGAAATCCTTAAAGGATGTGAGACATATTAGTGTCGCCAAGGATGTGGATAATGGGTGTCAAGGTACATTGGAGCAATTATGCTCATAAAAGAATAAGAAATGATTATTAACACCTAGTATATAAGGGCCCTGAATGGGTCCCATAAACAAATTCTGGTTAAGAATCTACTAAAACAATTGAAACTGGATATTTTACTTCTACAAGAAACTAAGATGAGCACTGAGTCCTATTTGAAGGTGTGTAACTTCATTTAGCCTTTCTCCCACTCAATTTCTTTGAGTGCTGATGGTGCCTCTAGTGGCCTTTCTTTCCTTTGGAGGCAAAATAGTCTAATGGGCACCTTGGTTGCTTAGGATAAATGCTACCCATGTATCAAATTTGTTAGTAACCCCCCTTTGGGAACATGGAGGCTCACTAACATTTATGCTCCCAATAATATTGTCTAGAAGAGATATTTGTGGTGTTCTTTGATTAATCATTAGAATGCCAACTTCTATCCTCATTGGCTTGTTATGGAGGACTTCAATACTCTGTTATTCTCCTTTGAGAAAATGTGAGGGACGTTTGACTTCTTTGAGAGTAGGTTAGATTTCCAAGAGTTTCTGACTAGAGGCAACTTTATTGACTTGGATATTGAGGATAGGAGCTTTACCTAGTCTAACCAAAGACCGAGCAACAATCTCATCCAGGTCTGGCTGGATAGTTGTGTCATTTCCTCTTCGTGGAATATCTCTCAAAATTGCCACCTCTCCTTTATTCAAAGTGGCTTTGATCATTGTCCTATCTCAGTCACTTGGCAAAGGCCTAGACCCAAAAGAGGATTCCCCTTTTGATTTCAAATCATGTGTCCATCCTTGCTCAAAATTTTAAATCCATTGTGGCTCAATGGTGGAACATTATTATCCCTAGCATGACTATGTTTCGGGTAGCCCGTAAGTTGAGACTATCAAAGGAGCAGATTTGATCCTAGAGAAAATCTTCCTTTGGGGACATCTTTGCATAGAAGAAGTCTCTCAAAGTTTAGATTGATGTGTTACTACAAAGTATGTAATCCCTCGGGGCTTCAGATGAAGATAGATCCCAGGAACGTGCCTTATTGGCTAACCTTCATAAATTGATTCTAAAAGAAGAACTCTACTAGAAGTAGAGATTGAGAATCCAATGGGTGAAAGAGGGAGACAAAAGCATGAAGTTCTTTCATCAATCATCATGTCGACATAGAAAGCATAACTATATTGAAGAATTATTGTGACCTAATGGCACCTCTATGATTGACGAGGAGGACCTTGGCCGGGAAGTTGCCTCTCACTTTTCCTCATTGTTCAACTCTTTATTGATGCTAGATCCTGCTATTATTGATACCTCTGCCAGACATGTCAATTGTATTCCTACTATCATCAAGCCCAATGATCTTATGGCTATGGAAAGGATCTTCTTGGAAGAGGAAGTCAAAGTGGTGGTCTTTTCCTTTGGCCCCTTCAAAGATCTCGGTCTAGATGGGTTTCCTCCTTTCTTTTTCTAAGAGTATTGGGAAATTGTTGGCCAAGATATCACTTTGGCAACTAGAGAATTTTTACCTTTGGCCAAGATCCTTAAGGAGATCAATAAAATCTTTATTGTCCTCATTCCTACAAAAGATGGTACCAAGAGGATGTCTGATTTTAGGCCTATTAGCCTTTGCAATACCTTGTACATAATCTTCTCCAAGAACATGGTTAATTGGATTAAACCTTTTCTCAATTCTTTAAACCATGCTAACCAAAAATGTTTTGTCCCTTGTTGTCAAATTGCTAACGTTGTGCTTGAGGATCATGAAACATTGCACTCAATGGAAAATAATGGCAAAAAGGGTATGCTCCTCAAACTTGACATATCTAAAGCTTATGATATGGTGGCATGGCCTTTCCTTTTTATAGTTCTGAGTAAATTTGGCTTTAAAGGTAAAATTTTGAATGCTATTGAGGCTTGTTTTAAAACATTGATTTTTTTGGTTTTAATCAATGGATCACCCCATAGTTCCTTTAATTATTTTGGTGGGTTGAGATATGGGGATCCCTTATTCCCCTACCATTGTCTCTGGGCCTCCCCCTCATTGTTGTCAAGGTGGATAATTTGGTTTGGGTGAGCTTGATTAAAAAAATCTAGAGAAAAATGGTTGGCTAGAAGGTTGTGGTCCTTAGTAGTGTTGAGAAGCTCCAGGTCTAAAAACTTCTTTGTAGAGTACTTCATTTACTTTCTCTCCCTCTTTCACATCCCTATTTCCTGGGCTAAGAAATTAGATTAAATCCAAAGGATATTCCTTTGGGATGGTGTGGAATAACAAAACAAAATGTCCCTCATGGAGTGAGAGAAAGTTTTCTATACGAAACATGCTAGGGGGTTGAGTATTAGAGGGTCCTGACCCCTCAATGAAGCCTTGTTGGTGAAGTTTGGTTGGAGAATTTTATCTGAAGCTATGAAGTGGACCTTGGTTATGGAAGATTAATATCTTAATAGGAGAGTTTTGACATTCTTGGATTAAAATGTTGCACCTAGAGGATCCGATATTTGGAATAATCTTCTCAAGACCCGTGACCTGCTCTAAAAGGGTTTGATCTAGCAACCTGGTAATGGCCAAAACATTAGGTTCTGGAAAGATCTATGGATATCCCCAACCCCCCTGAATTCCATCCTATTTGTGCGGGAATTGAAGTTCATCTGTCTACAAGTCTTGGGATTCATCTTTATGATTACTAGGTCCCTCATTTGTCACTGGTGGAGTGGAAACTTAAAGCCAGTGATTTTACCTAGCCAAAGAAGTGCGCTATGGAAGAGCTTCTCAAAATCCTTAATACTATCAAATTTTATAGAAGAGATGATGAGGATGTATTAATCTAGGTTGCTTTGAAAGATTGTAATTTCATGATTAAATCTGACTTTCTAATTGCCTAGTCCTCTTCGACACCCCTCTTCAAATGGGACTTCATTTGGAGAACAAAAACTACGCCCAATGTCTATTTTTTCTAGTGGATGGTCTGTCATGGAAGAATTTTAACTATGGACAACCTCAAGAGGCATGGCTTCCAGTTGGCCAAAAGATGCATGTGCTATGTAAAATTGATGAGGAAAGTATCGAACATATTTTGCTCCATTGTCCTCCCTCTTGGAATGTTAGACAGAAGATTACATTGGCATGATTTTTCTAGATTGGGTTTGGAATTATGTTGTGAAGGGCAATTTGTTGAGTGGGTTTATGCCTTCAATCATCCCATATCGCTTGAATTGTGGAGACAAACTTTTTTTCACACTGGATGGAGCTTGAGGAAAGAGCCAAATAATAGAAACAAGGTGCAGATGGGATGATTTAACCAACATGATTATTTCTAATGTCAAGGAGAATATGATTTGTTTCGTGAAGCAGAAGCATTCTTACCCTCCACTTCCTTTGGATTGGGTGATCGCTAGATCTTGGGATATGGAGTCAATCCTTTCTAGCATTTTTTCCCCTCCTATTGGTTTTCCACGCCGGTTACTCTCTCTTTCGCTGCAATAATAATCATCATTCTACTTTCCCAATGAAACATTAGAGGAAGTTTTAAGGGAGCTCCAGTTTGGCCTATTGTGGGTATCCTTCCCTCCATCATTCTAAACTTGGGACGCTTTTACGACTGGTATACCGATATCGTTGTTCTAAATGGCTTAACGTTCAGGCTCCCGGGCCCCTCGAAAGCTAGAGTACATGGTGAAAACGACGTATCATAATTTCGGCAAAGGGGACAAATATAAGGAGATGTTTGGCGACATGTTTGGCGATTCCGTTCTATTTCAAAACGGAGAACCCTTCAAGCAAATGAATAAGTCCATCGCTTTGGCGTTCGCATCTCTGGCGTTCCGTAACAAGACCGTCATGACCTTATCCGCAGCGGTGCACAAAAAGCTGATTCCCCTGCTCTCTCATGCCGTCGCCAACAACATTCCCCTCGATATGCAGGATGTGTTCCGGCGCCTTGCTTTCGACAATACATGCATGGTCGGGTTTGGGATTGACCCCGCTTCGCTTGATCTAGATTTACCCACGGTTCCCTTCCTGGATGCATTTGATGGGGCGATAGGGGCCCTGCTGTTGAGAGCCATTCTGCCTCGTTTTTGCTGGAAAATGATGAAGTTCTTGCGCCTTGGGTCGGAAGCCCGGCTTATGTCCGGTCGGGCGGTCGTTTATGAGTTTGTGGACGGCTTGCTTCGCCCGCCTCTCCGCCGCCGGTTATGATCTCTATGATTCTCCATGCCTGGGTGCCTTTTGGACCTACATCCGGCTTGAACGAGAAAGCGGACGGGATTCTTCTCGGGCTGGCTTAAACAGCACACACTAAGCTTTGACTTAGTGTGCGCTGTTCTATGTGGATCCGCCTCTAAGTACCATTTCCGTTCCCTCACTGTTACTCCCATTTTCCATTAGTCCCGCTTAAAGTTGAAACATTTAAACTGTTTCTCCCGCCCAGCAACTTTAAAATTGCTTCTCCCGCCCAGTCAATCTTCATATACATATTTCCCATCGAGCAATTTTTATTTTCATGCCTGTGCCCACAGCCGAAGCTTTGAAACAAGTGTGGACATCCATGCGGAAGGACGCTTATTGTCATATATCCCAGTTAGAAATGCTTTGATAAACATGTATGCAAAAATGTGGATTGCAGGATATATACAAAATGCATTCATTGAAAAGGATTTACAAACTTTCAACCAAATGCGATTTGCAGGTGTAAAACAGAGTCTACAACCCAAGTCAGCATTCTCACAGCCTGTCTGAAATAGGAGCTTTGAAGCAGGGTATGGACATCCATCACACAGTGAACGATAGAGGAATTTCATAGATATTGCAGTTGCAACAGCCTTAGCAGACATGTATGCAAAATGGTAAATCATTTGTCGCTTAGAGCAGCATGTACTTGTCACACCTTCCATACCATATATGAGTGTAAAATTTAGGGGACTTCTTCGTATCGACTGTAGAGTCTGCTGTGGGCTTGACGTGTTGGGGGAATGACCCCCCATTGTGCTTCTTCAGTGCCCAGAGCCCTCTCTTATGATAGATTGTCGGTCTCGAGAAATGCCTTACGCCTCTAATCAGCTCTTTATTTCTCGTCGATCGGAGCTTTTTAGCTGCAATTTCAGCTGTGATTTTCCTCCTCCCTTCTTTCTCCTTTCTCCTTCCTCATACCATATATGAATGTTAGGGACAAATTTGTTCTTGTGGATTTAACATGGATTTGGAATGAATTTCACGTGGGTGTCTTCATGCGGTGACTGAATTTCTGTGGCTTTTAAGAGGTTTTTTTTTTAAATGATAAAAAAAAAAATTGGTAGATTTAATCACAAATACATTGGTTTTATTTTTGAGATTTGACATTATGTCAAATTTTTTTTTATGTTTTATCTTGGCATCATTTATATAATAAAAAATTATAACACGTGGGTTAAAAATTAACCATATTCAAAATTAAAAACTTGAATATATGTACACAATATTCAAGTATACAAATTTGCATGAAGGTTTTTGAATAATAATTTTGCATTATTTATAATAAACTATGCTTTGAAATCAAATGCAAGTGCAAATTTGATCAAGTAGAACATAGAGTTTGATAAACTCTAACACAAATGATTCTTAAATTCTTATGAAAATAAAGTTTATTGAATAGAGTTTCAAATTGTAAGAAAGTTTTCAAGGAAAATAAACTACAACTTGTTAACATCTCATGTGCAAAATGTGATCATCCCAATCACAACAAGTTATTGAATTCACTTCTTAAGAATTAAGTTTAACATTTAGTTTCAATTATTGATGTCTTTCAACTACTTCATAATTTTATTCCTATAATAGTTGCTTTTGTCTCAATAAATTGATTTAAACACACTTCTCTTTGCAATCATATTCTTATTATAGTTCAATCCTCTTGTGATATTCATATGCAGGATGTTATCATCTCATTCACACGTTTTCTCATTTCTTCTTCAAGTTCTTCAACTTCCATTTTTTTTACTTTAATATGTCTCTCTATAATATTATCATTCTAACCTATCTTTCTTCCACTTTTTATAGGTTCCTCACTTGTTCTCATTGTCATCTTCAATAAAATGTTTAACATATTATTTTTTTATATTTTCTTCATTATTCTTTGTTTTCGAAATTTGATATTAATCAAGCCATATCTACAAAGTTGTAATAAAGAAAATAAATTAATTTTAAATATAATTTAAAAAACATTGTTAGAACCAAAAGACAATTTGTAAAGTAAATTTTGATACTAAATAAATGCCTAAGATTCCTTATCTAGATGAAAAATATTTTTTTTATGAAAATTTTTACAAGAAGGAATAAGATAAATGAATGTAAATTATTTATTATTTTTAATTGTGATGCATATAAAACACTTTGTCAACTATAAAGAGTTTTTGTAAGCATGTTCTTACCATTAGAATCCACCCCTTATTTCCATTGTAGATAGGTTACACCTCTTAACATAATTATACACATTTCTAATTGTTATTATATCGTCATGAAATTTTCATCTCAATTTTTCAAATTTTTTGCCTCTTAAGTTTGTCAAATAATCACATTCACTTTCTTGAGTCTCAAATGTTATAATCAATGCATAATTGGTTCAATTTATAGAGAGAGTCTATATGCCTTCGAATATCAATGTTTGGAGCTTGAAATTAAATCAATAATATTTTCTCGGAAACCTCTTGAATTTTTGTGAGAGTATCTTTGTCAATAAACAATCTACATTTTGAATTATTAAGGATATTTTATGCTATCATGATTTTAAAGTTACAATCTTTATCTCTCTAATTAATGGTAAGTGAAATTCCAATGTCAACAACCTCAAATCCTCCTTTTTCTTAACTCTTTGATGTGATTGAAATCATCATAGATTTTATGATGCAATAAAGTGGATTCATCAATTAATTTTGAACCTTGAGCAAGTAAATCCGCTATCCAACCTTTGATACCCTTGCTTGCACACCCAATCTCATCTACTTTTTGTATTTCTTTAGTAGACATTATAATATGTGAAGATATGAAATACTAGAAGATTGTTCTAGGTCTATCAAATAATACATATCTTCATTCTTCACAAACGGTGGACATTGTAGTTCATTTATATAATCTCTTTCTTAAATTTGCTTCATTGCTTCCCAACTAAATATTGGATAATTTTCATAGTTTTATCATATTGAAGTCAACAACCAAGATCAAGAAATTTTCAATACCCAATAACCTTCTCCATATAAGATAGAAACAACAAAATATGCTTCATGAGCTTATCTAATGTAAACAACAAAATATATTATTATACCAAATAAGGATGCAAGATCAAAACTATAAACATGGATACAATATGGGAAAGATGCACAAGATACAAAATTTACAAGAGAATCCTTGCCTTTAAATCTATGGTAGGACTAGAATAAAATATATGATTATAATGTTAAATGTCACAACCATATGATATGGGACACAAAGAGAGAAGTATAATGTCTAGCTTACACAAGACTTAAGTAAACTTAAGAGTTGGGTCTCAATAGGTCCTAGAAGGAAACCAATTAGGAAATAATCATTTTCACATGTAATAGCCCTTGTGAAATATTAGATCAAGTTTGAAGACTTTCTTTTTACTTCTAATTGTAAATAATGTAAAATAGAGAAATTGGTTATACCAAAATGTTTACCAAGAAACACAACAAATTGAAACTCAATTTTACATATGTGCAAGAAACATCAAATAGTGGTATTTGGATGATTTTATTCTTACTTTTTCATATAAGTGGGCTATGGGTAAAAGGTTGTGACAAAATCACCCTAATAGAGAAGACTAAGGCAACTAGGTTGCACATGGAAGGTAACACAAGAAATAAAAATTTCCAAATGAGACTATGCAACCTAATGTGTCATTGCCTCCTAAACCATAAATATTGGAACTCAAAGGGAAGAAGGTTTTAATTCTACCGAGACAAAGGAATTGGCACTATTATTTCAATTTAATTTGATGCACAATCGTAACAGGCAGTTGATTCTTCTATTTCAATTTTTTTTTTATCTCCATAACATGCCATTTTATTGGCCAATTATCCCTACATTTAACAAATGTTCAAATATGATATTCTTGTTGGTTCCTCATTCCACCCTTCTTAATAGCGCTAAATATTCTAAATAGGGTGTGTGATGGAAAAAAAGAGGCAAACTTGGATAATGGATACCTTCTCTATCATCACTGATGGGTGGACCAATATTAAGTATATATTTGTCACAAGTTTAATCGTATCTTATTTTATTAGAGCTATTGATTGTTCACTGGAAAGGAAGGGCACAAACTTCAGAATTCAAATTGTGAAAGATGTTAAGGAAGATGTTGGGACCTATAATATTTTACACTTTGTGACTAATTCAATGCATGCATGTAAATTATCTCACTTAATAGGGAAAGGTTGTTGCAAACACATTTTCTATACCCCATGTTATGATCATGCATCCAATGATAAATTAATATCATTAGGAAGATATATTGAGTGGAGATAATGGTGATAAAAGCTAGAGATGCATCGATGTTCATTTACAACCATCACATCTCACTTTTATTGTTAAAGATAACTTAAAGTAAAGAATTATTCAAGCTTATAGATATTACATATTCTATCTACTTGATTTTCTTAAAGAGAATGGTTGAGGTGGAAGAGCCTATGCAATTAATAATGGTCAATTACAATTGGGGTTGATAGCTAGAGGTTGGCACAATAAGAGGAATAAGAGTAAAACAAAACATCCTTGATGATGGTTGCATATTTATATAATGAATGAGAATTTATTAATTTAATTTTTAATTGAAAAAAATAATTTATTAATGTTTTAATTCATAAAATTATTTTCCTTATTTCTAATAGAATTCACTCTTTTGCATTTGAGTCTTAATCCTTATTTTAAATTATAATTTTGGTAACTTTTTCTCACTTGGAAATAGG
This sequence comes from Cryptomeria japonica, assembly GCF_030272615.1. Taxonomy (NCBI): domain Eukaryota; kingdom Viridiplantae; phylum Streptophyta; class Pinopsida; order Cupressales; family Cupressaceae; genus Cryptomeria; species Cryptomeria japonica. The sequence continues at coordinate 483,629,072 of NC_081415.1, read as the reverse complement.
ATTTCTCCTATATGTCACCTAATGCATAGATCATAAGATATGTCAAGATAAACTCTTCAAGCCTTTGAGAGATTTATAAGGCACTTAATAGAAAACTTGGAAAAAAATGAAAGGCACTCATACTAGTGATCCTACTTTGAGATTTTATAAAGAGAATATTAGGCCCATTGTAATACAATTATGGAACATTGTGAACACCACACATCATATGGAAACCTATTCTCTACAATCTCAAATAACTTGTAGGAAGGATTGGGAAATTCCATCCATCTCATGAGGAAGATTTGAATGAAAGGCTTATGAATTCCCTATGAAAAATGTATTCTAATGAGGGTCAACTCTTTTAACACATTAGCTATCCTTTTTCATTCCTTGTAATACAACCTAAAACAAACTAAGGTAATGATGGATAAAGATACATTAGCTTAAATTGACACTATTAAATGGTGAATGCCACATGAATAGGATACACTAGAGTTGAGGGTGCTTTCCTTTAGCCTCCATTCACAAGTTGTCGATTTTTTTTTTTCAAAGAATAATTGGTCCACATATAAATTCATTCAATCAATCAAGAGGAACAAAAGCTAGCTCTGATTAATCAAAGAAGTTGGTGATCCCTCATAATGTCTTGCAACTACCAAATCAGTAAAGAATTTTGAGAAACTATTTTATTTTAGTAGAAACTTGTTTAAGTTCAAACTTCATAGAAATCTCATGACATGGGAGAGAAATATCCTAGATTATTGTAACAAGTTGTTTTTCTTTGTATCAACAAAAGCATCACATATATCAATAGTGGAATTACCTAAATATTTGGTATAGTCATTCTTGAAATTTGAAATTAGAAGGCTAAATAAGTTAGCATAAAATCTAAATTCTATGGGATAGTTCAAAAGTAATGTCCAAGTGAGTCATACAATTAAAAGAACCAAGTTAATCAATATCTAAGAAATCCTTCAATCTTTGGGAATAAATAGTATTCATAACAAACCTCTTTAGAAAGTATTAGTTGCTCTAGAAATTGAGAAACACAAAAGTTAAGAGACTCTTTTATTTACATTTGGTCGCATGTCCCCTTCAAACCACTCAGTATGATATCCAATAGCAAGAATTTATCCTAGAGTTTGACAAAGCTGAAGCAGACCTTATATTCAATTGTTGATATTTTTTTAGACTAATAGAATGATTCAATAAAAGTAAGGGTAAAACATATAGGATGAATTGTGATTTATCAATCTATATTTAATTGATTAAGACACATATTTTATCTAAATTTTGGTAGCTCATATTTTGGATGTTTTATGTGGTCACTAAAAATAACCTCTATTATTTTTACTAAGAGTGAGTTGCAAAAATACAAACTAATGCACATTTGAATGTGAGCTGTATGTGTAGCTCTCTTTCTTTAAATTAAAAAGCTAAACTTTAAGAAAATTATAAAAATAGAAACAAATAATAAAAACAATCAAATAATAAAAAGATATACGAAATGACTAATTAATAAATGATTTATAATAAAATAGATGACCCAAACTAATCTTTTAAATTTATACTAAAAGACTAAATGATTTAGATGTAACAGAACAAAATAGTGATGTAATTATATAAAAGAAATTTGTAAGGACCACTGCCAAAGAATTAAGAAGGTAAGATGATCTGATCTGTTATAACAGTAATGAGTTTCAAAGGTTTTGATTTAACCCTAAATTTACACAATTCACGTGGCTTGTCTAAGCTTACACATTTTTCATACATGTCTCCTAGGGGGCAATTGCAGCTACACCACGTGACAAAATTCCATACCCTATTCCAAAGCTACCATTTTCGCAGAGGCTGGGGGGCTGTCGGCAAAGCTTTGCACCTTCTAATCGCATTCAGTTGCATTCGGTTGTATCTATAGGCTTTTCATCAAGCACACTTTCTGCATATCTTGCAATCATACCATTTCTTTGGGGTATTCTGTCAAACGGTTCACGCGCCTTGTTTATGGTTCCACATTTTTGCGTTCATGTCTACCAGAGCATTTCCCACTATAATATACCCCTTCCGTATGCTTTGATGGATGTCTACCCTATTCCAAACTTCCCATCTTGGCATAGGCTAACAAATAAAAACTGATGGAGACGGAAACCTGTTTGTTGCGTACGGTGAAACTTCCACGCGGGAACACTTCGAATTCGAAAGTTAACGGTGAGGTTTATTTGGACGGAACGGAACGAAATGGAATGTCAAGTGAAAAGACTGGGCCCACAGCCACCTAAGCGGTCAAAGGCTTAGTGTGTGCTGTTTAATGGCCAGAGGCTTAGTGTGTGCTGTTTAAGGCTGGCCATTATTCTCTTGACATGATCCGTTCGTCGATGGCTAGTTTGAGTGGTTGGGTGGCAGCTGTGGGCCCGTTTCTATCGTCAGCATCCGTTTCGGTTGCCAGCTCCAACGTCTCTTCAAACGGTAGTTGCCGTTTATTTTGAACTCAATGAGTTCCCGCGCGACGTCAAGTGGATGCGTGTGATCGCATAAAACATTGTTCCAACCCATAGTTGTATCATAATCAACGACAATGAGAGCTTCAAAACAGGACATGGGCATTCATCGAATTGTAATGGAAATTCTTGAGTTCTTGCATTCCAAATGTGGAAGTATAGACCAGACACGTGAACTGTTTGAGCGATGCCTCAAAAAAAACTGGTTTCGTGGAATGCTTGATTGCAGGATATGCACAAAATGCACTTGTCAAAAGAATTTAGAAACGTTTAAAACTAGTGCGATTGGCAGGTATAAAGCCAAAGCCCGCAAACTTTGCCAATATCCTCCCAGCCAGTGCGAAAATGGTAGCTTTGTAACAGGGTATGGACATCGAATAGAACAATCGAGGAATTTTGTAAGATATCGCTGCAACTGCCCTGTCAGGCGTGTATGTGAAGAAGTAAACCTAAACATTTAAATGAGAAAAAAAAAAAAATTATTTAGATCAGTATTTTACTCGTTCAAATAAAGATATTTTCAATATACAAAAATGCTTTTTAGTGTCAATTAATCTTTACATTAAATCCATGGTTTCATTTATATTCTTATGTTTACATGTTTAGAGTATATAGATGTAGATTGATACTTATTTTATTTTTATAATATCTTGAGCTAAAGTTTTCAATGTATTGTTTAATTAAAGGATTATCATATTTCTTATTGCAAGTATATTTTCTATTACGAGCCTCTTTGCTATATGATTGGACATATTGTCACAAGTGAGACCTTGCATTATAGTTGTATCGAATTTGTTCTCATAGCCTAAGGTTTGGTTTGTGGAGTGATGAAAACATCACATGACATTGACTAAAGTTTATAGCTAAAAGATCTTAATCCTCTATAAAATTTGAGGATTGGAAGAAGGTAGTGTAGATATCTTCCAATGTGTTGGTAATTGTGTAGAAGGTGCTTTTATTATTCGAAGAGTGCTCAGGAAGGAGAGAATAAAAAACATGGGAACTATTGTAAATAGATGAGGAAGGAACTAAGCACCTAAACTATAAAAATCTCAAGAAATAAGCTCATGCAAATGATGTTTAAACCTAGACATGACTTATGCTTTGTTCCCTAAACTTTTAATTTTCACATTAATGATTGATATCTTAGCTTAGTCCTAAATTAGAAAACAAAAATGAAGAATCTAAGTCAATTCTTTGACTATGTGATATTACACAACACACACACACATGAACATAATGACATTAAATTAGAGTCTTAGGACACTAAGGATAAGGATTATCTTCAATGCATAACTAGCATTATAAAATCCTAGTAATAAAATAATTTAAAAAGTTTTTAATCTCTCCAAAGGATGATACAACTCTAATTAGATTTCAAGTTTTGTATGGATTGGGATGCTTATTAAATCCATTCATGAATCAATGTTAAAATACTTGGACTTCTTTTGAAGGTAAAATATAACTTAATTATATGTAAGGACCAAGGATCCAAAATCAACTCAAGGTGCATATTATTTAGCTACTAAATTTAATATCATTAGCTTGCAAGTCAATAGTATCAAATTTTATACAAGAATATAAAGATCATCCATTTTTCAATTCTCCCTCAAATGACAATGTGGCAATCTCTAGGACTTATTAGTATTAGTTTCAATGGTTAGTACCCTATGTACTTATGAAAATTGAATAGGGTCAATCTAGAAGTTTACTATGAATTTAATGCATATAGTATGTAAGTCGTAACCAACCTTTAATTCATTTATTTATATAAGGGATTACATTTCAATTACTTTTCCACCATAAGATTGAGGTTGTTCAAATTCTAGGGACAATCCAATCACATCTAGTCTATTGTTCCACTTGGACACCCTTGCAACAAAGCATATAGTTTCATGGGGTCATGACAATGTCTATAAATTTGGCCATATAGAATTCTCTAGATCAAATTATTGACAAGTACTAAACTAGTTATATGCCTTTTTTTGTTTCATACATTATAGAGAGTTATCTAGCACATATAGGGTCCAATAGACAAAATAGTCAAAATTCTTTTAAAAGACCTTATATATTGATTAAATAGACTTATATATACAGGTAAAGTACTACAATAACTTCAATGGGTCCAAAAACAAGTCAATAATTTGAACTCCTAAACAAACCAACACCACCTAATTATAACTAGCATAACCATCACTTTATACTCAATAGAATGACCATCATTTGGCATCTAGAAATCTACTAATATGATCAATATTCACCACAAAAGTGGCAATGTATGTCTGGTCTCCATTCATGAGTTGTTATACAACATAATGGGGTCTTGTGATTAATTATTTCTTAGTTCTTCTTACTACCATGCAAGAACTAGGGTGCTAATGACAAACACATCCTTTTTATTAGATAATGTGCTTTACCACAACACACAAATACAATATGGGATAACCTTATGGGTAAGTGCACAAAGATGGGGGACCAAAAAGGGGTCTTAAGATCTATAAAGTGGAAAATTGGGAACCTTAGTCAAAATCTCCAATTGAAAGAAGAGGGGAACTTTACTAAGGTTCAATTTTCACTTGGGGAAACTTTACATTCAAAAGAGGGGGATGAATCTACTAGATCCAATCCCAAAGGATGCAAGGATTGAATACTAAGTAGATTGGTTGTGATTGAAATGCAATTGACCCTCTTTTGTAAGTTATCAAGTTGAATTAAGACTAAATGCTGGAAATGAAGACAAAGTGTGAGAAAATAGCGAGTTGCAATTGACTCTCTCCCCCCCCCATCCTATCTCTTCCCTCTCCCTCTCTCCCTCCCATTGTTTCCCTCCCCCTTCTCTCCCTCTCTCTCTCTCTCTCCCAAATCTTATTGCCAAGCATCAAAGCTCGCTAAAGGTAATTGATACATCCATAACCAAAAAGGAAGAAATAACCCTAAAGAATAAATCTATCAAAGAGGAGATGGGTATGTATGACTTAAAAACAAAAAAAATCGAAAGATCAAAATGAAAAAAAAAAAAGGGAAAAACCTATGAATCCTTAATTACACAAACAAAACTAGAATAGTGAAATAAAAACAGAAAAGAAATAAAATACCCATAATCAAGCTAGTGCATAAAGAAGAAACCCTACTTGTTAAAATGATGAGGGGTTGAGGGGAAGAAAATTGACAAAACAAACGTTAGCAACAGTTTGTTCGCCATGAGCTCAAATTGCAAAGGGGCAAAGAAACTAGTTGTAGAGCATAAGAGAACTCGAAGGAGAAGCAATAAAAAATTACTAGAAAAGAATCAAACAAGAATAAAAGGGAAAGTGACATGCTCAAGAAGATCACCATGAATACAAGGACAAAGTTTGCCATCCTTTGTGCTTTGACGATTGTCCATACGGTGAGAAAATTCCCTCATCTTTTATGCTTTGATGGTTGCACATGCCCTGTTCCAAATCGTCGGTTTGCGGTAGCCTGGAAAGATTAAACGTGCCAATTGCATTTTATCGCAGTGTCTCTAAACCCTTTTCAACAGATCCATTTTTTTAATATCTTGTAGGTATTCCATGACAACATAATTCTTTGAGACATTCTGTTGATGATTCCACATCTTGCATATCCTGCAACCGTGACATTCGATCAAACAATTTTCGGAGGCATTTTGTCAAATGGCTCGCGTGCTTTGTCTATGCTTATAATTTATGCATACATACCTCGCAAGGCAATTGCAACGACAACTTCTGACAAAATTCCTCGATTGTTTATCCTCTATTATCAGATGTCCATATCCTTTTTGTTGAGCTCCCTTTTTCGCACAGGCTGAGAGGATACTGGCAAAGTTTGCCGACTTTGGCTTTATACCTGTCAACCGCACTAGTTTTAAAAGTTTCTAAATCCTTTTGACAAGTGCATTTTGTGCATATCCTGCAATCAAGCATTCCACAAAACCACAATTTTTTGAGCATCGTTCAAACAGTTCACGTGCCTGGCCTATGCTTCCTCATTTAAAATATAAAAACCCAAGCATTTCTATTACAGTTCGATGGATGCCCATGTCCTGTTTCGAAGCTCCTATTGTAACTGCTTATAATACAATTAAAGGTCAGAATATGAAGCGATGATGTTTTATGCGATCACCATCCAGTTGACCTTGCGCGGGAATTCATCAAATTCAAAATAAACGGCAATTACCGTTTAAACAGACGTTGGTGGTCGCAACTGAAACGGATGCTGACAATAGGAATGGACACACAGTTGCCACCTAAGCTGTCAAACCAGCTTAGTGTGTGATGTTTAAGCCATCCCGTGGCTCAGCACCCGGAAGTTGAAGCCAAGATTTTAGCAGAGCTGCATGGTGTCCTCCACAAGAGGAGTACAAACAGGGAGGAGTGGACATTCGGGGTTGAGGAAATGAAGCAGATGGATTATCTGCACGCCGCACTTTCGGAGAGTCTTCGACTCTATCCGCCCGCCCATCGTCGCGGAGGGCACGGAGGCAGCCGAAGACGACGTTTTGCCGGACGGTACGCAGACAGAGAAGGGCGCCCAGGTGTGCTTTTCGATTTACTCGTGGGGCAGGCTTGAGATTGTGTTGGGGAGGACTGCTTGGAGTTCAGGCAGGAAAGATGGTTGCAGAACGAGTGATTTGTGAGGCAATCGGATTTCGAGTTTGCAGTATTCAATGCTGGGCCTCGGCGTTGCGCGGGATGGGAGTTTGCGTACTGGCACATGAAGTGGGCTACCACTTCCATTCTCATTTGCTATCAGATAAATGTTGAGAAACATGTGTCTCAATCTTGCAGTCTTATTCTGGAAAATTTCAAAATTTGTTTGAGGTAGTTTTCCACATGTTTATGCATTGGAAAATGGTTAGTGAGTTGTTAAAAATGAATCTTGTCCATAGTAGAATATAGGTGGGCCATTTTTAGAGCTTTAATGACTCATTTTGTGACTTTTAAGAGGGTTTAAGCTAGGGGACAAAATTATGGACGGGATTACTATTTTAACCTGATTGTTTTTCCATTTTGGAAATGTAAATGTTAAAAATGGGCACCATGTGGCATGGTGGTTAAGCCCATGGTTTTGTAAAACCACAAGTGGTTTCCAGGTTGTAAAATCACTATAAAAGGAAGGTTTGGGGAGGAGTTTGATAATTGAGTTTTTTGCAAGACTGGATACTAAAAAGAGTCTCTCTGAGTTCGAGTTGTGGTGATGCGCTCCTATAAGAATTTGCATTGCAAGTGTATTGTAATCAGCTTGATTTGATAATACATTGTGCGAGTTTTGGAGGGTGGGGTTTTTCTTCCAGAAGGGTTTCTCCACGGTAATCACTGTGTTATGTGTTCATTGCTATTTTGTTTATGCTTTATTGTGCATTTATTGATATCTTAGTAATATTTAAGTTGAAAGTTGCATAGCCGTCCCCTCAAGATTAGCGTAGGAAGCGTTTCCGCACACCTTTGCTTCCTTACAATAAAGATTGTCGAGAAACATCCCGTGATTCCCAAGTTTACTGCTTTTCACAATTTACCCAAGGGATAGAGATTGTATGACAACCATCTCAAATCGTCTTGCACCTCACCATGATATCCATTGTCTTGATGCTTCTCACTCTCCTATTTGCTTTCGTCCTATTGTGTTGACATGTAGTGAAGCATGATTGAATATTTTAATTCATATCTGTTGTATGCATTGCAGGATTTATTGTCATTAATTTTTTTTGTTAGTATCTTTATAATGAACCAACTGCACTATAGCGGTGCGTACATTGGCCTGGCGTTTCACATTTATTTCGAGAGAGAGATTCTGTTATTATAGGTTAGTAGGCTTATAAATGTGTATATCCAGTTAATATATTCAGAAATGGCTACCAGAAACTATTTGAGAAATGGGTGTGAAATTTTATCTGCTTACTTAATATACACCTCCATTCCCCTGCCAAAACTGGAATGTTCATTATCATGTAACTCAGTGCTATGATGTTCGAGTAATCCTTGGTAACACAAAAGAGTGAAAATAGGTTTCGTGACTTTTTCCTTCTGTTTTTTTTAAATTTATTTCTAGATTTTGTGTTTTATATTATTCACAATTTCTTCATTTTGTACTGGTTATAGGCTGCTCATCATGAAAAGAACTGAGATCTAACCTTGAAAATTAAAGAATTTCAATCATCTTTTGAAGAAGATTCATTATTGCAAAGGAGGAGATGATTTTAAAGAATACAATAGGCTACAAGGCATAGAATATTGCAAATTTAGGGTTTCAGCAAATAGCTGATTTTTCGATTAAAGATGAAAGATTAACCAACTATTGCAATAAATAACAATAAAAACTTCTTCTAAGATGCCTCCCAATGGAGACCTAGGACAAAGCCCTTCTTTTCCTCAACCAGAAGACTCTTGTGCATAATAGATTTATCTGAGAAAGGAAGAAAATTGATTTTTTCAATACTGCAATGAAAACAAGAATTGATGAACTCGGCACGTTTACTTCTTTGCAGCACGCCACAAAACCATCGTGCTGCATGCAGGGGACATGTGGCCACAGGAAAAGAAATCACAAAACGATTACCTTCACCGAAAATTTTTATTAAATGGAAAAGGGGGAAAACACTAGGTAAAATCTAAGTAGCCAACCACAAAATAGGAATAAATATCAAGAAAAGCACTTTAATAGGAAAATTGCTTAAAACTATAGGATAAACGTTTTATGCAGAGTTGAATTAATTGAAACCAGCATAGTGAAAACATTAGTCTCCACCTAAAGGAAGGGATTAATAATTCGTAATTGGTGAGGGTAATTGTATGCTTTTTGATTATTCCATTCATCACTGTTGAAACCTACTCAAAAGTACAATAAATAAGAGATGAGGTTAGGGTTCAAACTTCGAGAGGGGTAATAAATAAGGGATTAGGTTAAGATTGTACCTTAGGTAACTTTGGTAGAATGGATAACCCTTCTAAGTCCTTGATTCAATTGAAGATGTTTAAGCTAAAATTCATGCTCCCATATTGGATAGGTAAAAGAATTATATTCGTTTTATAAAAAAAACCCTCTAATTAAAAGTAAAAAGAATAATATTTTAAATTTTATGTTCTACATTAAATAACATGGATAGATATGCTCTACTTTTGTGGATTGTGAGGGTTTCTCATGGATAAGTTAGGATCGCTTATGATTCATTGGCATTGAGCTTTATTTTTCTTATTCTCTATGCGCTTATCTGCTGATGTGTAATTGGAAATCTTTGGCGTGTTTGTTGTAGCTTGTTGATACTTTTGCTGAGACTGCTTAGTTCTTGCTAATTGATCTTTCTTTATATTCTGATATATTTTTCTTAATCCAATACAAAAAAAACATGATCAAAATATTAATATGGAGTGTAGGTATTTTATTTTGTAAACAAAGAAGTCCAATAATTTATGTATTCTATATATTCAAATGTATTAAAGAAAAGGATGGTAACATGCATCATCTATCAACTTCTTTATCACTATATGAGAAAAAACAAAAAGGCTAAGGCTCAAAGTCCACTATAAGATTTAAGAATCATTTCTTATAAAATTATATGTGATTTGAAATGGGAGCCTTTCTTAAATAAGATCTTGAAGAGGATCCATTGTAGACAAATGTAAGATCTTGTTTAAAATCCATATAATAAAAAAAAAATCATCATTATTTTGGAGTGAGGCATTAAGCCTTTCAATTGTAATTGCTCAAAAGTTTTTGAGGCCTTTTCATGAAGCTTATCTTGTACATATATTATAACTAGTATAGATATCTTAAATACATCTATTTAAAAAATGTCGTGAGATATCAATTGGAACTATTTTATTTACATGAAAATATATTTACTACATACAAAAAATATTTAAAATATTTTTTATCTACATTGTTTATTTTTTTCCCTAAAACAAATTTTTTATTCGATAATTGATGTCTAATTTTTTATATTTAAATTTTAAACTTCTTATCATTGTTCAACAAATCATAAAAAATATATTTTAAAATTAGAATTAACATTAATATTTTGACATGTGAATGGTTGTCAAATTTAACCTAAAAGATACAAGTTTTCGATTAAGATAAACGGGTTTTACAGGGACCCGAAACCCAAATCCATACAAAAAAGATTAAAACTATAGCGAACTAGTCGTAAACCAACAGCCAAATGACCACAAAAACAAGGGAATCGCCCCACAACGCACCAAAACATGCATGAGCTCAAAATTCTTCTATAAATTACATTCTTATTAATTTCCTCGATCTCCTCCATTATGAATCTAGTGGTCCTCCTCTCCTAGTTTTTGCTTCTCATTCTAGTGTAAGGTCTAGTAGTAACATGCGCGTCCACCCCTTGAGAAAGTTAGTCTCTAGATTCTTCTTATTCAACTTGGCAACTGAAGGCGAAGCACTGCTAATTGGCTAAGCGTTCTGAACAACAATTTTTCAAGCCTCTTTGTTGAACTATAAGAAGATGTGATTTATGTAGTTTGTCCAGGAGTAGTTTAATATTCTTGTAACTTCTACCTATCAAGTTTGAGAATGTAATCATGTTTGATTAAGGGATGATAGATGGTGATTTTCTTGTAATATGCATTTACAAATTGATCGTTCATAGTCTCATTCAACATAAAAGTTGATTTATAGATCCAGTCTAGAAATGGATGGTTGAGATGCATTATTTTTTAAAGAGCAAGTAAATAATTGAATCATCAAGATTAATTATAAATGAGTGGTTAGGATTGATTGAGATGAATTTATGAAATGTTGTTTGATTGATAAGACTGTTTTGAAGGATATATTTATTTGTTTAGTTGGAATTTAAAATATAACATAAAAAAAAATGGTAGACATATAAGATTAGTTTAATTTCTATTTACTTATTAGTAATGTGAGTAGTTGATTTATTTATTTATTTATGGATAATAAACAAATTAGATTATATTTAGTTTGAAATAAAGGAGTTAAATAGAATAATTATCTAAATAATAATTGTTATTTATTTAATTAGTGAAAATAGATTATTTTATTTCTACTTTTATTGATAAGGGAAATTAATCTAGAATTAATTAAATAAAAATATTTATTGTGATGATGACATAATATTAGAAATGGTGTCACAAGGAGGTTTAAGGATGTGATAAAATTTAAGTGTCTACAAAGAGAAAAAGAAAATGCAAAAACTTAAGGGGTAAATTTGGGGCTAAAAGTAACAACAAAAAGGGTGACATGGACATGGAAATAAAAAAGACATATAAATAGTTAGGAAGATGTTATAATTCAAAATAATTTAATAAGAGAGGGATTTGAACTTTTCTTTTCATGAATTTTGATAATTTAAAATATTTTTGCAATTCCCACTTAAAATCATATAGATATCACCACATCTTTGCATATGAAATTTTTTTATGGATGAATGATAGTACACTGAAATTTTTTTAAAAAAAATGCTTATTTATAATGTCGATTGACAACAACCAACTAATCTATTAAAACAATCAACAAAATACTCTACCTCTTTTGTGTAAATAAAGAATGGTTCTTTGTGTTAATTGATGCTACTATTTTTTGTAAATAACAAAACTCATTTTATGTCCTACTAAAACCTATTAATCTATTTCATGATCTAAAAATAATTAGAGTCAACTACAAATTTTATACATTTAAATATGATTGTTAGTTAATAACATTTTGGGTTCTACTTATTTATTTATTTATCTAATCTTCTTTCATAATATATATGAATAAATATTTAAAAAAATTTAATTATATAGATAGAAAATTGAGTTACTAGTATTTAGGTGAATGCAATTAAATTTTAATAAAATAGTATATTTTTACAAGTTCTATGTAATTAAAGTTTCAAGACCACGTCATCAAATATGATGTCACATCAACGTTCTTTTTTGTTGGGATATTCATAAAGATGAAAAAAAACTTAGACCGGTAGTTGTACGCTAAGTCAAATTTAATTGGTGTGTTGATGTGACACCACATTACTTTTTTCTTGTTAGATCTAAAGAATGTATTTCATTCAATTATTGGTGCTCATGATCAACACTAACATTTTTAAAGTCACAACTATTAGTGTCATATAATTAAAAATATTGGACATTAAAATCAACAAATGCTATAACAATTGTTCAAGCATGCTCAATTCTTAGGTCTTCTCTCTTGTGTCAAAAAATGCTCTTCAATAGTAATGCAATATCGTAACATTACTTCTTACATAAAAACTCTAATCTTTTATCTTAAAACTGATTACCTTTTACATATCGAAATATCGATATTTAAACATAAGCATAATATTAATAATATAGTTTAATAACAATATAATTCTAAAATAAAAAATAAAGCATTTCATTAAGCTAATAAATTAATAACAAAATTTATGACTATTTTATAAAAGAAGATAAAATAGAAAACATATATTAACATCTTTTATATAAATTAATTTAAAATAGGGCTACTGAAATTTTATTTATATAATATAACATAATTAAGCAGGTCTTAATGAAGGCCTCATGTAAACAAAATACGGAACAGCGTCTGCTACAGTTGCCATAGAAGCTTAGGTGGTATGCTTCGCTAGCTTGCCAGATTATTTGCTACTCTCATCATCTGCCATTTCCCTTTGGTGAACTGTAGCTAGCAAACCATACTTCATGAAAAGCGTGAGCCCAATTTTAGGAAGCACAGGATGCTTATCAACAATCTTAACCCGATAACGAATAAGAATGGAAGCCGCAGCCCACTTCATCTGCCAGTACGCAAATTCTATGCCCGTACAGCGCCGAGGTCCTCCGTTGAACACTACCAGCTTGAAATCAGATTGCCTCACAAACCTACCGTTCTTCATCCACCTTTCCGGCTTGAATTCCAGGCAGTCCTTGCCCCAAACGCTCTCCAATCTGCCCGAAGAGTAAATCGAGTACAAAACCTGCGCGCCTTTCTCCACGGGCGTGCCGTCGGGCAGAACATCGTCTTCCGCTGCGTGCAGGTAGTTAATGGGAATAGGTGGGTACAGCCGGAGAGACTCCGTCACTGCTGCATGCAGGTAATCCATCCGCTTTACTTCTTCAAAGCTAAAACAAAACGGGTCCTGATCGTCAGGACTCTTCCTCTGGTTTACAATCTCTCGGAGCTCTGCTAAAATCTGAGCTTCAACAAGGGGATGCCTCGCTACCAGCCAGAAGAACCATGTGAGCCCCGCCATGATCGTGTCTTTACCTGCTAAAATGAGATTCACGAATAACTCATGCACTCTTTGGTCGGAATAAAAGCGCCCGCTTTCCCCCTCGTACCGAAAGAAGGCCGAGGCGATGTTAGCCTCAGGAGAGCTGTCCTGATTACCGCGAGATTGCCATGCTTCAATAGAGTAGCCATAGATAAAGTCTCTGGCTTTGATAAGTCGGCGCTCAGACAAAACGTTAAAAAACCTCAAAATTTTCCACCAAAAGGGGGGCATGAGGAGGCGAAACATGAGCGACTGTAATGCCTCTTCGAAGGCCTCTATGAAGGGAAATTTGGGCAGACCCGGTTTGAGGCAATCAAGTTGCACAGCTGCACCGAAGAGACAGACGTTATAACAAGCCAGCCGGTGGAACACGTCTTGCAGGTCGATAATGGCGGCATTTTCACAGGCGTGGGTGAAAACAGGAAGAAGATTGTGCTGCATCACGGCCGGCAGGAGGGCAGACACAAAGTCGCGGAAGGCAGGCGAAGAGAGCGCTTTGCCGACAGACACACTGAGACGCTTGAAAGCATCCCCGTCTTGCACTACAATTGAATCACCGAACATGTCGCGGAACGATTCTTTGAAAGTCTCACCTTTGCCGAAATTGTAGTACCTCGTTCTCAACAGGTAATCTATGTTTGCAGGGTCGGCCGTAAAAATCCGGCATTTCCAAGGGCCCAGAAGCTTGAATGTGCCACCGTTAACGATAGCGAGATGCGTAAGCCAGTCGTAAAGGTGGCCCAAGTGAAAAAGCAATGAGGGAAGCACGCCCAGAACCGGCCATACCGGCGCACCTCTAAATCTCGATCGCATCCGACTCTGCAAAGCCCAAATGAATATGACGGTTGTTATTCCTACACACCACACTAGAAAAACCCTCACCCCATTCCCTGCAATTTCATCCAGAATTGCCATTTCTTTATCAGACCTAAAATACACCATAACTCTCCTTCCTCCAAGGACTTGTTAGAAATACATTTTACGTGTCGTTTCACCATAACTCTCTTTCCTCCTAGGTAGGTGCCCAACGTTCGAACTACTGATAATATTACACTTACTGGAAGGTGCTTATATAAATTCAATAATAAAAGCTAATGGCACTCTCTTCCAGCGAAGTAATAATTACTAATTGAATATCTAAATGGTTGTAGAAGGAAGTTTGGCGGAAATGCTTGCCAACCATTCTCGCAATTATGCCTCCCGAAGTAGAATAAGCGCTTCAGAAAGGCTCACACGGTTTGAAGGCTAAATTTCCTTAACAGTGATGTCACGAGTGGTACCATTCATAAAGAATGTTATCACCATTTTAAGCGTAGTCTCTAAATTGAAGGTGGAAATTTGATTGAAGTGCCTCTAAAAGTAGAATAGACGTTTTAGAAAGGTTATCTGAATAAATAAATCAGAGGTAATATTATAATATTAATGTTTGGAATAAAGTAAAATGGTTAATCTGTGGAAATTTCATTGAAGTGGATAGCAGAATACAAATCCATTAACTTTAAGAATAATTTTAAAAAAAAAATTTAAAGTATCTTTTTGATGGAAACCTTTCGCTCTCACCATTGTAATTTATAGCTACTATCCCCTCAAGATCTATATCTTTAATGATGAAATATGATATTATTTTCCTAACTAGTAAGGGTTTGATTGAACAAGTGCTCATACTATAATTAATAAAAATTAAGGGAAATAAATAAGAGGTAATATTAGGTGAAGATAAGAGATATTTATTGTATTAGTATCATTTAATGCATGTTGCATGCATGATATTAGGGGAGAAAAGATAAGAAATTGAAAAAGAAAGAAAATTATATGATAAAAAGATCTATTGATAGTAATTAAATTAAAATATGTTTTGGTATTAAGAAATCTGTTGGATGTAAATTTTAGATATTGAAAAAGAAAGAAAAGAATGTGACAAAAAAAATCTATCGATAGTAATTAATTTCAAATATATCAAGGCTTTTGTTATATTGTTATTTTGATATTAATAAGAATTACTCCTATGATCATTTACCTATTCAAAAATTTAAAATGTAAATTTTCTTAAATACGATATTAGGTATTTACATCAAATCAATAAGGATAGCTTGATTTTTGTATACAAGTTTCCTATAAAATTGTTCACCTAGTATATGTTACAATTTTACAAAACCTTACTATTTAAATACAATAAATTTATTTTCTAGACTTTAATTTTTTACAATCTAAAAATATGTACATTTAATATTATTAAGGAATGAGAAAAACCTACAACTTACAAGATGACGATAATGAATTTTTCTAATGTATCTAAGATGTTTCATACAAGATTTAGGATCAATGTTGATAGGATAGATTTTAATCACTCCTAATATGTTGAAAACCTGAAATGGAAGCCTAATGGAGGGTAATGGTGAAACACTACAATGGTACTAGAGGCCAAAAGCATGATAACACATCCTTGGTCAACATAAAGAAAGTCAAAGCCATTACAAGATAAAGAGATGATTGTGTGACACCTTTAGCCAATAAATGACAACTAAAGATTTATATACATGCATATATAAAAATATATGTACATATAAGAAAGAAGATGAGAACAAAGAACAAAACAATTTAAGTAATTTAGGTAAACAATAAAATCGAGATTACTAATCTATTGTGTTTTTTATTAAGTTCAAGGCATACTTCTTAAATGTTACTGGAATAAAATATTGTTTCAAATGAATCTTTTCTTAATAAATCTTATTTTCTCCCATAAATTTCAAAAAGAAGAAGATAGATTTAAGTATTTCAATCAACTTGTAAAAAGAGAATGTGATATCTTCATCC
Source organism: Cryptomeria japonica (assembly GCF_030272615.1). Classification (NCBI taxonomy): domain Eukaryota; kingdom Viridiplantae; phylum Streptophyta; class Pinopsida; order Cupressales; family Cupressaceae; genus Cryptomeria; species Cryptomeria japonica. Next base: position 483,612,551 of record NC_081415.1, on the reverse strand, counting down.
AGATTCTAAGATATAGTTTTCTTAAAAAAAAATTATGTCAATTTTCTTTGAAAAATCAGCATCAAAAGGTTAACATTAGATCACCATATCTACCTTCATACTAAACCAAAATTTTAATGTGACAACATTTAACAATTTCTCAATATTTTTTCCAAAAAATCCAAAATATTTCTTTTTAATGAATTATATCATATAAACAACACTCTATAAGATATTGATCTTACTAAAAAGAAAATAGAAAAATATTGAATATACAACATGCAAAACTTAAGCTAGATAACAGAAAATGTCCCATGGAATTTGCCAAAATGTATATGTTCATTTAAAATAAAACGCAATAATATTAAAATTATGATTGCATAGTATGGTAATAAGATTCTTGGTTTATAAATTTTTCAACATCACTTTATTTATTTATCTATCCATTTTATTTTTTTAATTATATAGATAGACATTTTAGCTACAATTCTATATGTGAATGCATCCAAAATTTAATAAATAAATAAATTGTTTTAATTAATTATGTTTATAATGATATTGTTACTAAATCTCCTGAAATTGATTGCATACATTTTTTAATCTTCTATCTTAAATTTAATAATTATTTATATATACATATATTAATATCAAATCATAAATATAATTTATTTTAATAATATAATCTAGACAAATATTTATTTTCATTCAAAACTAATAAAATTGCAAATAGAAAATAAATGATATAAATAAAATAGAAAAAAATCTATTAACATTCTCTTACATAAATTTATATAAATAGATGTGCTATCATAGTTTGAAAGCACTAATGTGAGCAATAAGAAAAAATAACAAGTCCACTAGTGTTCTACAAGAGTTTAGGTGGTACACATTTATAGCTTGCCAAATTATATGTTACTTAGGTGGAATATTTTGATAGCTTTTCCATAGAAATTTAGGTGCGATATTATGATAGCATGTAAGATGATTTGTTAAGGCAGAGAGATTTAGTCACTATTGTATGTAGGTAATCCATTTACTTTACTTCTTCGAAATTAAAATAAACTAAAAAAATATTTTATTTTATGTTTTATTTTTTTATGGAAGATTTATATCATTTACAAAGAACTTTTAGATACTTAATAAAAGAGGATGAGTCTTTACATTGAAACATCTTCGACTAAGAGACAAGTTGATAAAAGATTTTATATCATAAATAATTTTATATTATTTTAATTAATTATGTAAAAAAATGTTTTACAATGACAATGTAGTATGGGATCTCATATCCTCACTATATGCATAAAATAATATAGATTTTACTATTACTATATGTAGTAATTATCTGAACATCCAAATATTAATATTCAATCATAAACTGATTTTATAAAAAAGCAACTCTTAAATAATTTTAAAATAAATAAACAAATAATTTTCATTCCAAAAAACTAATTAAATTACAAATAATTTTTATAATATAAATAAAATAACATCTTTCACGCTTAATGTCCTCCCATTCCCACAATTAATGGTCGGACTGCCATTTCTTTATCAGAACTAAAGTACACCATAACTCTCCTTTCTCATTGGCAATGTGCAGGTTCTTGAATTCCTCTAGTTGCTGACCACCATTAAAACTATTAAAAAATATAACATCCATCGATCGGTGTTGAAATAAAAGCCAATGTACTTGCAGCAAACTAATAATTGCTAATTGAATAAGTCAACGATTTTCCAATGGATTTCTCTGTACGGAAGTTGCAAATATGTTTGGATGACACAGTAAAATGGCTAATTTGTTAAATTTTAACGTTAAATAATATTCCTGTATATTATGTGGTGTTTATACTATTGGTTGGGTTCAAGATTTGATATAGCTTTTGTGATGTTCGTTCATTCTTTAAGATGTCAAGAAAGAAAACATACTTTTTGGAATCAAACAAACATTATATTATGTGGTTTATACTATTGGTTGGGTTCAAGATTTGATATACTTTTTGTGATGTTCGTTCATTTTTTAAGATGTCAGAGAAAGAAAACATACTTTTTGAAATCAAACAAACATTTAGACTATGGAGAAGATTACAGAAAGGGGGGATAACTAGTTATATGGAGAAGCTACATGGGAAACAGGATCAGGGTTTCAAACTCTTCGTCAAGGGATGGAACAAGAAGAGGATCACCATATTTGGGCAGATGGTGAATTTGGATGAGAAGCTGATTGCAGAGGTGATAGGATTGTCGATGGAAGGGGCCAAATTCTTCAGGGATAGAAAATTCTTTGACAATGCGGTGAAGACCTTTCCCAAGAATGAAAACGAAAAGGAGAGGCTTGTCAAGCACGACAAGACTTACTTCGTTCCCAACTAGGTAAAAAGCTTTTGGTGTAAAATGTTGAAAGTGATTATTGAATTTGTTACGGTTGATGGGAGGTTTACTAAAGTTTAGAGCTACCATTTTGTGTTTTTGAATCATTTTAGATATGAGAATAAGGTTTCCTTTCCCTTTTATCTGGTTTCTTCCCTTAATGACTGTTTGGCTGACCACATTAAGAACCCTAAGTCGAGCCCTTTGGCTCACCAAGGGTTTATCCTTTTAATTTATGAGCATTTGGAAGATAGGGTTAATAGGGTAAAGGCTAGTCTAGATGATAAATAGGAGGAGCATATCTCTAGTGATGGTTCAGATGATTCTGAGTCTGATGACAAGGTCGTCGCCTCTAACCCCCCTAAGAAGAGGGTTAGAATCCCCAAGATCAACAATGATGTTTCGTCAGTGGAGGAAACCTCTACTAGCAAGGTGAAGCCCAAGGGGAAGGGTAAGAGGATTATTTTATCTGATTTTGATTTTGGGGATAAGAAGCATCCTAAAGTTTCTAAAAACCAAGAATCAAAACCAATGGACTTGGATTCCCAGGACTTACAAGGCAAGCTAGAAATGATGTTTGATATATTGGGAACTGCTAGAAGTGCCTCAGTTGATATGTACCGATTCCAATGTTGGGCGTTTCATAAAATTAAAACTCTTAAGAAGAGAACTTCCTCGACTAAATTGGAAAGGATTGAAGGGTTTGTGGAGAAAGAGGGTCAAGCGAGAACAAATGAAAAAGAGAAAGGAAGTGTTTCTGAAAGCAACGAGTGTGCCCTGTGGAAAGAAGATGAAAAAAGAATGATGTTGGATTGCCTTCAGAAAAATGGTGAAGCTATAGAGCTTTTTAAGTACAGATATGATGAAAATTTTGGGGAGGTCAGCTTGAAGATGCAAAAAATTGAGACTGCCCTCAAGAAGATCATGGAGAACAGTGCGGCTATGCTGGGAGTGTACGCTACCAATATGTCGGCTATGGTGGCTAGATTGGCGAAAATGCACAATGACAGGAGCTTCATGGATCTGGAGATGGATGTTGGGGTCTCTAGCTCCAAGGATATCCCTCACACCACGAGGAGGACTAGACAAAGCACCAAGGCTGTGGAGGCTCCTATGCTTCAAGATCTTCTTGACCTTAAGGAAGCTACAAAGACCATGTTAATGTTAGAGAAAGAGGATACTGATAGTCTCAATATTTTCATGTAGCTGGATGGTTGTTTTTTGTTACTTTTTTGCCAGTACCTCGCTGGTTTTTTGTTGCCTTTTCCTCTAGCTGTTGTGTTTATGATGTCCTTCTCTCTTGTAGCCCGTTCTATTTTGTTGTTGTTAATGCTGGTCTAGATACTTTATTGATATATATTTGGATATGATGTACGGAGTTCCGGGTCCCCTCAAAACCTGTTTTTGTTTAATCAAAAACATTCAAACTAGGTCTAAAGAGATTAAATCAAAACACAAAATAATCAAAGCATTTCATGTTGAATATTTTCGTTGTATAAAAAAGGTTGTATTTGGTGTGTGCTCATCAAGATTCAACAACATAACGATGCAATTGTAACGATGGTTGATTGTGAAAATGGCTAAGTCTCGGGAAGGAAAGGACCAAATCCCGTTGGGATTCATTCTTCAGCTACATAAGATCCCCAGGCTACGTTATCGTTTGTCTAGTTTGGCAACCCTTGCTATACTCAGAACTGGGAAGGTCTACGGGAATGAAGGGACCCATGGTATAGTGTTGGGAGTAGTCGATTGGTTAGGACGATGCCTTCTATTTTTACGGTTGCTTAATTGGCCAGCGAAGGTGCGAAACGGGATGCTTTGAGTTCCAATTGAGATTATATAGACTTTTGGGATGGGAAGGATGACGAATGGAGATGAAATGGCATCTCTCAAATTATGTTATTATGTCAAGAGGCACAATGATATAAGATGAGAGGATGGAAGTTAGTTTTGAGCACCTTAGGAAAATTTGTCATAAAGACAATTTTCACTTTTCACACAAAAAGGATAAGAAAAGTAACTTATAATTTATTTTGGGTACTTTAGGAAGCAATACCCATGTCTTCAAGAACATGTGTTCTTTCTCAAAATAAAAAAATTCATGAAAAGAGGACAAAGTGGGTGAGGGTAGATATAGAAAAACAATTAAGTGTGCACATGTTTAGTGGTGGATTGGGTGGAGATTGGCGGATTAATAAGAAAAGTTGGAGGGTGTAACATGTGAGAAGAAAATCAAAGAAGTAAATGATTTTTTTATTTTTTTTTGATAAGTAATTGGACGAAGCCTTGAATAGATTTTGACTGGAGCTATGAACCAGTGGGGCCACAGTAGGGGGCCCCATCCCCATTACATATCTTTGAATTATTATTATTATTATTATTATTATTATTATTATTATGTTTGATTAGATAGACCCCAAGACCTTCCCCATCCTTTGGAAGGCCAAGAGTCATAGCTTAGAATTTCACTTTAGATGTCCCTATTGGGAATTGAACTTGGGTCTCCACAATGAGAACCCAATGTTTTAACCAGTTAAGCTCAACCCCTTGGACAAGAAGTAAATAAAATTTATTTATTTAAATTTTGTAATAAAAGGATGGAGTAAGGATAAATAATTTGGTTTAGGCTGGGACTTAGGTGTAATAGAGGGAATCAATATGGATATAAATTAGAATGGAGTGAATATTTATTAAATGATAAAATATTATTTAATTAATATGGAGACATGAAATTGAATGAATGAGACACAAAATTATATAAAATATAATGATTAATTTCAGGCGTCTATATTTTTTTCTCTTTGAAAAAATGTTATAGTAATGTTATTTTAAAAAAGAATATAAATCACATGAAAAAAAATAGAATGAAATCGATGTCCCGATATATAAGAAACAAAAAAAAAGGTTAGGATGGTAATGACCTCTCAAGAGGGTAGATGAGAAAACGGGAAATTGAGAGCCCTATTAAAAGAAAAAAATAGCCAAAATGTAGGATAGTTGATGAAAAAAGGGATGGATGGAGGAAAAATGGAAGAAAAAAGAGCTAGGATAAAGAAATGGGAGTAGAAAATGTGATTAAAGGGTAAATAAATAATGCCTAGGGGGAAAACACTATTCATTCAAACCCTAGGGAATATTGAATCAGAGTGGAGAGAAAAAGAACAATGGAGAAAAGATGGCCCAAACTTACTTGAAATTTCAAAAGTGTATGTGAGGCCTATTCAATGAACACTAGCTCGTCAACATACATATTATCATTTGCAATCAAGGATACCTTCACTTTGGGAAGCCCTCAAGATATGTTAAAACATAATGTTCAACTAGATTGTGGCACATATTTTTTATTCCTCTTTCAAATCTTGTTGATTTATGTGGTTGAGGTATCCTTTTCAATGATGAAATCCCTAAGAAGGCCTCCTAAATGTCAAGACAAACTAGGAAATTTTTATCTCTAAGATTGGATGAAGTGTGAAGAGAGACCATATGTGGTATTAGTGTTCTTGGATTTAATCTAAATAAAGAGGAATATATAGAAACTATGATCTTAAAATCATCCAAAGATGTGAGAGGAGAGCATGCACTCTATAAAATTACAAATAAAGAACACAAATTAATTTTATCCTCTACAATAATTAAAGTGCAATCAAAGATTTTAATAGATGGGGCTACAACGCGACAATTCGTAATTTCAAATTTAGTGGTCTTTGACTTCCTAGAAAGTTTCAAGATGGATATTGCTCGATAAACACAACCACCAAGACATTGATTGATAGTTCAAACCATATAAACTAAAAATAAAAGGATAAATAATTGTGGAAAGCATATCCATTGAATAATAGGTTGGAACTAATGAAATATGGAGATAATCACTAAAACCAAAATATTATGAATTATACCTACAATATGAAGTCATGACCATCATATCTCACTAGATTGTTACTATGTTGACAACTTCACTAAACTAGAATTCATCTATAGAAGAAAAGCTTTGATTAGTGGCAGGTTGGGTTATTTGGTTTTCTTGTATCTATGGATGGTTTGAACAATATGTGGGCTTGCATAGTCAAATTGGAAAGTAAATTGATTTTTAGTGAAACTGTTCATTTAGGATGCAATCCTTGAAACATAATAAAAATTTTAAGGTGTTAAATCATACAATCACAAAGGTTAATTATACAATAAGGAGGTATAAAAATTATTTTTTGTAGAATGGCACTAAGTAATATTATATCTCCATAAGAAAATGAATAGTGAAAAAGCCAAAAATGTCAAAAAAATGTATGTTAGTAAAGGTTGGTTGGATCCACCGATTGATACCAAACAATTGTTGATTCTAGGACATGATCCCTAAACTATAACATACACATGAAAAAGAATCGAAAGAGGAAAATTTGAATAATAACAAAAAGGGACATGGGTCTCACTATGTGTGCCAAAAATATGTGTAAGATAATTGTGACAATGGTGAGCAACTGAGACTAAACCCAATTGATCAATTACAACTAACAATAAATATAAAGATAAGTTTAATTTAGAATATCTTTCATCAACATAATATACCAAAAGATACTCTATGCTAATTCTCTAGTTTCATGAATGAAGAGTGGTTTTATGAAAATGAACTAGTATGTGTGTTCAAATTATAATAACATAACATTTCATTTATTTGGTTAATAAAAAATTGTAGGATGAGCTCTAATTTATAGATAATTTGAATGATTGGATTCAAGGAGATGCAATTAGAGGATCAAGGGTCCAAATTCTTGATAGCTCTCGAGCATGGAATTGATAAATGGTAGAATGAAATTGACTGAATATTTTGGCTCCAAGAGAATATGGAAATCAAGGAATGAAATTTGAAGTGGGAATTAGTGGAGCGGTAGGATTTACTTAGGGTAGAACGAATTGCTATAGAAGGGTTTTTGGAAATGAGTCTTTCCCTAACACATACGCTTAAGTACATGCGGAATTCTGAATTCGGTCTTATGAAAAGGAGTGTGATTATCCCATGTCCAAGGTACCATGACCAAATTAAAAATGGTGAAAATTTTATTTGACCCATACCTTGGATTATCTCTTGCAAGTACTTGGTATGTTAACCAAATCTTACGCAAGTTTGGGTTAGTCAAATTCAAGTTTAATTGTTGAACATCCCATGTGTAAATGATTAGGAGATTATTAAAGGATAATGGAAAAGTAAGAGTAAGGTATGAAAAGTTCCTAAAAGGCCAATTAAAAATATATAAATACATCACTACATCACAATATGACAATCGTATAAATACACATAGAGAAGTTAGATCAATAGGAAAAATAGATGGTAAATTAAAATGAGCCTTCTTTTTAGGTTAAAAAGTAAAGCTTCCATCAAGACATTTCTATCAAACATACCCATTAAATTTTTTTCTATATCTTCTCTTTTTAGTCTCCCTTCTCACTTTCATCTCATTCCTCGAATTGATAAGGAGGAAAAAACCAATTGGAAGTGCCCAATATAAAAATTCAAGATGTTAATATGAATGCTATATAATGTACTCAACGTTGCATAAGGATATTTTTCAATTAGATATTTCTTAGAAATTTCCATGAAAGGTTGAGGTTCTTGTACATGGCATCCTTGGGATTGTGGGTATTTAGCTAAGAGGTTTTCCCCAAAACCATAATGCATTCCTCCATCAATAGATCATTTCAAAACAGCATTGTCAAATGGTATAAAAAAAGTATAGGATGTTTCAATGTTACCAATGGTTTTGTTAATTAAATAAAAGAGAAAAATAACAAAATAAAAACATAATTAAATAACAAGACATGAGAAAAAAATTTATAGTAAGTCACCAATTGGCTACATCCACTTTCAAGAAGGGAAAGTTTTTTTTCACAACTATTAGATACACCATACACAATATGTACTCATTCTTATATACAAATGTTTAACTCTTCAAATATGAAGAGACAAGGAGAAGTGGAAAGGAATGGTCTTGTCACTATTGGACTTCACATTCCCAACAATCTCCTCCTTGAAGATCAACTGATACAACCATTCATTGTGCTATTTCCAGTTCTAAACTCATAACACAACCAGTCTGCAAGGTTTTAATTTTGCAAACTCTTATTCATGTACAATTCAGATAAGCCTTCTCCAAATTAAATAGAAATCAAAACATTTTTTCCTACTATTTTTTTCAAACACCAATTCACCCATTACTCCATGATCATCATCGATAATTAGCATTCTGACTTCAACGTAAGGAATAATAGGGGTCTTAGACTCTGGCTTTGTCATGCCAATAAAAACACTCAGCACATTTGCTGCATCAACATTATGCACAACCCGTCCCAAGTGGACCTCCGCCATCACTCTCAACTCCATAAGAAGAATAGCCAGAACTTCTTTAGGAGTGGTAGAATGCCACACACCGCTAGAAAGTGTTGCAATAAATTGTCGAACACCTATTTCTAGTGTCTCTATCATGAATGGAAAATTCTGGCTATTATGCATAATAGGGTCCGTGTCCATTCTCCCAACTGACATTTTTACATTAAGGATCACACTTCTAGAGAGAAGTTCTAGAGGCTGAGGTTGATGATATGGAATGTCGCCTTGGAACAGAACATAGGACGACATCATCCTTTGTCCTCCTAGATTTCGCAAAAGTTCCACCTTTGAATCCATCCACACTTCCACATGACACTCGTAGGTTCCCACATCAATTCCAATAGCCGTCTCCACAAAGGGATTTTCTCCTCCAACATCATCACTCATTGCCTCATTGTTAGAAGCCACTGTGTAACCTATTACTCCATTTCTCATTTTGATGCTTGAATTGTTTACCAAAAATCCTTAACTTCTCCATCGATTTTCATGATACCCATGTTATTAGAGGTTGTGAAGATATTCAACGTGTGAAGCCTCCATAACCATGCGTTCAAATGCCTTATCAGTTCCAAAGCCTCCTAAATTTAGCATTGAATCACTATTATTCTCCTTAATCAACCTATCGTAGATCGTTGCGCACAGATCATGCCTTGAATCCACCCTTAGCAGTGGCTTCTTAGCCCATTCCACTTACCAGAGATTCACCTTGTTATCCATTCTAGATATTGTAGGAGTTGCAGGAAGGCTGTAAGATTAACAATGCCATATTTTTGAACGCGTAGGAGGAGTCACTTTGAATACAAGTCATATGAGGTTGCACCCACAAGGAAGGAATCTCTTCTCCTCCTCGAAATTCTTTTCTTCTTAACTCTTCTTCATCAGACAAAATCGAATTCGAACTTCCCTTTTTTTTCGCCAAAGACAGGCTGTCTGCAGAGCCCTCTAAATCCTTACCAAATCCAACATCATTAGAAACAACAATTGAATCTTCGAGCTCAACACTTCTTTGTCTAGAGTTACTTGCACATGCTTCATGTTCTTTTGAACCCTCCTAGGAAATGATCCGTAACACATTGAAGATTAATGAGGATATCTTTTGTAAACAATGTTTGAATAATTTATTAGTCCCTGCCTTAAGCAGGGAACTAATGTTTTCATCTCCAACATTAGTATGCTTTGATAACTGTGCAAATTGAAAAATTTAATCTTATATCAAAGTTTCATTTTTATTCTTATTAAATTATTTTAAAAATTATTAATTTTTTGATTTGTCATTGGCTGTTTCATTTTTTGCTGGGGTTTTTTTTATTTATTTATTTTTAATATTTGCTATAAAACTATTGATCATGACATATAATGGGTATTGGCAAATTTATTATGTGCACTCATTCTCCACGGAATTCATTAATTACTGAGGTACGAGTGCATTTATTTCACCAGCTCTTACTGCTTGTGAAGTCCACCGCCTCATCTGCAAGACCTTCTACATTGTTCAAGGAGCTTTGAAACAGATACAAAGCACCGAAAATTTGTTCAGGTGAATTAAATGCCATAACATGTTGAAGCTTGCAGGTGGAATTTGGAGTGCCACAACATATCTCGTCTTGGAAACCTCCCAGTAGCTAATATTATTTTAAATTAAAGAAATTTTAAATTGGTTGAAGAAAAATTTAAAAATATTAAACATTTTAAATTTCTTTCCCTCTTAGTTTGATGCACGTCTGTCACAAAGTTAATTTCCTCATGTTCTATAAAAGTTTATTTTTAAATTTTTTATTATCTTGAAATCTTATATGAGATAATATATATGTAAATGTAATATTTACAAATTATTTTATTAAATTAATATTATTTTATATAAAAAAGAAATTAAAGAAAATTTAAGTTAGTTAAAGAAAATTTAAATGAAGCTTGCAGTAAATTTACATTGCTCTCATCATTTCGAATCCATTAAAGGAAGAGAAAGGACACTTCCAAGATATGCAATACACTTTGGGTTTTTAATAATTATATAAGAAAATAATAATAATGTCATATTTATTAAAAAAATAATATCACAATGATAATATAATGAACAATATTAAAATAAATAAAAAATTATAAATCAATTTTTTTTATTTAATTTATAATATCATATTTAATAAATAAATACAAAAAATTGATTTTAATCTATTATTCAAGTTATAATCTTTTTTTTTTTTTTTTTTTTTGGTATGTTAGTAAATTTTATGTAAAATGTCATTGTCATATATAATCTTGATAAATTTATTACAAGATTTTGACTTATTATTTATCAAAAGTATACATTGTGTTTGTGTCTTGTTTAAACATCCAAAGGACTTCAATTATGTTTATTGTCTTGTTTAAATATTTTTAGTTTAATTTTAACTTAAATGATAGAATTATATTCTAAAATTAATTCGAAGTATATTTTACTACCGACTTAACCATTGTACCTCATTTTGGTACAACTGCTAGTTTTTAATCTTTCTTTAAAATGTTGACCCTACTCGTATGGTCTTTTGATATTATCTTTACATGTTTAAAGAAATAAATTTCGTTTGTTGTTTGGGAGTCAAAATTATGCCATGATCTAGATAATAGTTTTAGTTTGCTTCTATCTCTTCCTCTTTATATACATTTGTGACCCAATGACAACTGAAACTACATTGCTAGCATGTTTTTAGCTAAAGGCAGGGACTCATGCTGTCTCACAGCTCTTGTTTAATTAATTTTTAATTCGCCTTAATTATTGTTTTAAAAACTTGTCCCACCATAATTTGACCTAAACTTATCATTTTTTGATAATTTTTTATTCTGAAAAGAATTGTATGTAGATTGATGTCATATAATTTATTTTCCAAAAAATGTAAAAAACAAAAAAAGTTATTAAATAAATAAAAGAATTAATATTTCAAGTTTATTGACCAGATTCAGTACAAATTAATTGAAAAATATAAAAAATAATCAAATATTTAAAAAAATTACATATTTGGAATCTACATGGTATAATATAAAATGGGTTTTAATTTTGTTAAAAAATTCTATGATAAAGGACATCAAACATATCCTAGAAGTCAGTATTTCACCATGTCATTAATACAACATTGTACTTGCAAATCCAAGGCTAAGGGTTTGGAATTCCATTCCTTTCCCGACCTGAAACTTGATGCACATGGCGGACCTTGTTTTCAAAATTTAAGAAACAGGGTCATGTTACCTATCTTTACCAATAATTTGCATAATGAGGACCCGATATTTAAAACATAGGTCCCTGTTTATAAAATGGGGCTCCATTGCGAAAATAGTCATTACTATAAAAAAAATGATAGAAAGCAATGACTGCATAGCTTCTTATTGAGATCCATACTAATAGAGAATAATTATAGTTTTTGGCTTATTCTGAGCTAATTTGTTGTCTATTATTCGATCCAATTTGAAAAGAAGTCAACGATATTGAGTATTTTAAAGTTGAATTATACATTTCTCATTTTGAAGAAGAACTAAAAAAGGCATCAATTAGAGCTAAATAATTTACATTAGAGCTTCAGAGAGACCTATCATTTTTTTGAATCAAGAGGACTTTACAAAGATGGGATCAAAGTGGCATCAAAAGAGACAAAGGAAGGTCATGGTAGTAGAGGAAATTCAAGCGCATAGAGAGAAGGAGACAAAATGTCAAAGAGACAGAAGAACAAATATACAACAATTGAATAATACTGAAGCATCTAGTTTAGTGATTGTTGAAGAAAAATTTAGGAGACCGTGATGGATGTGAAAAATGTCAAAGAGGTCAATATGGAAGACAAAGTGATTATAGAATCATAAATGGGTGTGTCTTCAGATGAAACTTTCACTGGAGTGGAAATTTTTCATGTTGATGTTGTATACAGTGAAAATGGATAACAACAATATTGAAAGACTAAATGAATTCAACCACAAAACCCTAGCCTAACAACAACAAAGATCCACCATAACATATGAAGATTACCTAAGACAATGCAAATCAAATGAAATCACAAAGATTATACCATCACATGTCCAATAGGGTTTGGATCTCCATTCTTCCTATCTCCATTGATCTTGCTTGATATATTTGCTCTCAGATTTTGTGTGCACAAGAGATCAACAAAGAACAAAAATGTGGTTGCAAGTAGGATCGCATATGAAAGATCGAATGCTAGGATGCTTGATTAGAATCTATATGTCCAGGGGTTGAAAATGCATAGGGTTGATAATGAAGGAAGCATCTCCTTATATAGAAGACATTATAAGAAATGGAGGGATAAGATTGAGAGGTGTAAAAGATAAATGGTCGGCTATGATTAGAGGGTAGGTAGAGAAAATAAGTAAATAATGAGAGGGTAGATAGTGTATGAATTAAGAGATGAATAACATGTGTCATAGGTAGAAAAGGCTAATGAATTAATTAAATAAGTAAAAATTTATTTAATTAATAGAGGACGTGGGATCAATTAAATAAATAAGATATTTATTTAATTTAGGAAAAGGATAATTTAAATAAATAAATGTATTTATTTAAATGAGAAATAAGGCTAGAAGAGGATAAATGAATTAATTAAGTAAATAAAGATTTTTTTAATTAATTTAATTAGATTGGACAATTTTAGGTGTCTACATTTTACCCCTCTTTGAGACAATGCAGCTTGTCGCATTGTTTCAAAGAAGATTAGATGAACTAATACAAAGTTGCCCCAAGATGAGAATGACATGCCCCCTCGAGAGATTGGATGAAAATGTCTGGAAAGATCACAGACAATCTCTTGATAAGAAATAAAGGCTAGAATGGACTGACCGGATAGGATAAAATGAAAGAGTCACAAGATAAAGAAGACTAACTCGGGAGACGAGGGCTAGGGTAGTCTATAACATAGACTACGAGGGAACACATCCTCATTGTCATCCACACATCCAAGAGATTAGAGTGCAAAGAGAGAATAGAGCAGCAACATTCAACAGCGATGGCATTAGTTCACAGATTCGATCGCATTCGCCGATTTCAGAGGCCAGTAGATGCAGGAGAGCCGGTAAGTACCACCAAACCTCCTTGTACTTTGCTGCAATAAATGTTGTCATTAATGCATGTTAGGTAGCGCATTTAATGCATTTTAGAATATGTCAAACAAGGTTAAAAAATGCTAAGGCACGTCTATGCTGGTGTCAGGTGCGTCTAGGTAGGCTAGGTGCGTCTGTGTTTGTGCCAGGCGCGTCTATGCAGGAAAAGGTGTCTATGTCAAATGCGAGTGTGTCTATGTTGTACAGGCGTGTTTGTGCAATGTGGGCACATCTGTGCAGAGCAGGCATGTTTGTGCAGAGCATAGGCACGTCTATGTATTCCAAGCACGTCTGTGCAAAGAAGGCGCGTTTGTGTAATATGCAAGCGTGTTTATGTCATGAACGCGCGTTTGTGTCTTCAAGGTCGAATCAACAGTTTTGTGATGAACATATGCTATCGATTGGATAAGCTGCTGAGAGGATACACTCAAGCAAGTCCTCTAGGGAAGACTAGGATTGACAATTATGTGATAGAACATACGTTGCCAGTTAGGAAACTACTTAAGAGGATACACTCAAGTATAGCCCTAGGATAGGATAGATCGAGGCAATTTGTGATGAACAGTGAGTACCAAGACATAGTACTTTGTGATGAACAGGGAGTACTAATATGAGCAACACTTTGTGATGATTAGGGAGTGCAAATATGAGCAGCACTTTGTGATGAATAGGGAGTGCAAAAACATGTAGTACTTTGTGATGAATAGGGAGTACCACTAGGATAAACAACAACACTTTGTGATGAACAGTGAGTGTCACTAGGGTAGAGCGCCATATGATAGATATAAGCACTAGGATAATAAGCAACATTTTGTGATGAACAGTGAATGCCACTTTAACTGACATAGTTGATTTTCTTGACTGCAGGAGTACCTACCTATGCTAGAGTCATGGGAGAGATTCTCATCGACTCAGAGTTTACGACCGGAGCTAACATTTGAGGATAGAGCAGCTATTGAGGTTATGGGCTTGTGACATATTCTGTATGTGCCTGAGTTTCGGGTGAACATGGGATTGCTGACTGCGCTAGCTGAGAGATGACACTCAGAGACTTGTAGTTTTCATTTGTCGACGGGTGAAATGATAGTCACCTTAGAGTATGTTTATAGGATTCTGAAGATACTGATTGATGGAGAGTTGATTCCCTACGATCGAGACGGAGATAGGGATGCCCTGAGACGAGTGTTTCAGAATCCGAGATTGGAGATGAGAGTAGGGCACGTGGCATGGGATACCATGACACAGACAAGATTGGCACTACCATCAGTACTGGGAAGAGTGATCAGTGGGTTTCTATGTCTAGATAGGGTGACATGAGGGTTGGCTGTGGGTTGGGGGAGCACATTGGAGACACTAGTGAAGAGGGTAAAAGATTAGTGAGGTGGATTAAATAACAAATATGCAAATCAAACATATAATCACATGAAATCCAAAGACATAATTTGAAATGCTCAAAACAAGAATGAAATGCATATACCTCACAAACCAATACCTTCTCCTTCGGATGGAGCTTGATGAAGTGAAGGCGCCTTTGGATGATGCTTCACTTGATGTGCACCTCTTGCTTGCTTGATGTGGATGGCTCTCCAACGTTGTACACAATATGAAAGGGATTTTAGGAGGATGATATGGACAAAATGGTTAAGTGTGGATGAGATATGATTTGGACATGATAAGGTTGCTTAAGATGATTTCCTAGGTTCAAAAGGGCAGCATAAGATTACTGAACTTGGAGATGATCAATGAAGGGATGAAGTCTTCAATTTATAGGAAGAGCAGGGGAAGAATGGATGGTTGGGATGGATCCTAGATGAAGGGCTAGGATTACTTGTGAGCTCACACAAGGTCCAAGAGAGGGTGTGGAGACCAAGAGATATGTCTTAAAGGCATTTCTTGTCTCCACACTCCTCAAGGTGCATTGGGAAGACTTCCCAAGGTATCTTGAGAAGAGCAAGGTGCATTGGGAAGATATCCTGATGTACCTTGAGAGGAGCAAGGGATGTGACATTCCTTGAATAATGGAGAGGAGGAATTAAAAATTCTCCAAAAAGAGATGATCATGGGGATTAGAGGAATAAGAAGGAATTAAAAATTCCTTGGGAGAGGAGATGCCTAGAGGATTGTGAGATTTTGAAAATCTCACATTCACCTAGGAAAAGAGCTTTAAAAGTTGGTGGTTGGATGGAAGGGACAAGGGGTTGACTTTGTGACTAATCATGATGATTAGTCACTAGAAACTCATTAGGAGGGGGATTAGAGGAAAGGTTAGGTGAGATAGGATTTGTAGGAGGATTTGACTAGGAGAGAGAATGAGTGGAGGGAATAAAAAATTAGAAGAATAAGGTTAAGTGAGTTTAGGGAGTTTCTAGAAGACTTTATTAGGTTAATGATGAATTAAGAAGATGATTTGTAGGAATCATGTAGGTTAACTAATTAATTGAGATTTATTAGCTAGGATGAAGATTTGTGAGGATTTAATTTTTTAGAAGAATAAAGAAAGGGATTGATTTATTAAATAAATCAGTCACATACTATAGTGACAATATTAATTATATTTAATTAATATTGAGGAGAATTTGAATTAACATAATTAATTAATTAATTATGTGAGGAATTAAAAATAATTAAAATAATTATTTTTAAGTGTCTACATTTTGCCCCTCTTTTATGCAGCGACAAATTTGGTGATGTGTAGAAGATAGAAGAAGAAAAAGATTCCCCAGCATAAAGCATGGGAGGTATGTGCCCCATCGAGAATTTTTTTCGGAAAGAAAAGACAAAAAATTCTTGAAAATAGAGGGAGGAAAATGAGGAAGAAATATGAAGTAATTGGGAAGGATTTGGAAGGAAGAATAGGAGATAGGAGACCGCAGAGGAAAATGGGCCCTCATGGGGGGGGTGTGTACAGCAGAGGGGAGTGGTGAGACAGGAGGGATGAGCTAGCTCCCTATATTACTTGTGTATTATATTATGACCCTTCAGGGTGATCATTGTATCATGACAGACACATTTACCTCTTTATATATATACATGATTTGATTGGTGGCAGATGATGTGTAGCATTTATTGTGATGGATTATTTTTGTTTTTCTTATGATGTCATATATGGATGCAATCATGGATGTGCTATGCTGACCTATTTTGTGATGCAGAGTGGATGCTTATATATTTATGTTTATGATGTGTTGCTGACATAGTTTTTGGATGTAGGATGAGTGTTTTTTATGTTTTATGTATAGATACATATGTGTGAATGATTTATGATGCAGTCTAAATGTAATGCTATATGGATGAGTGTATCTTTTAATTATGTGATGCAATATTATGTGGTAAATGTTTTGTGGAAAATATGACTATCTAAGAAATGCACTCTATATGATGTGAATGAATTAATAAAAAAGAGGGAATATGCCAATAATAACACAATGATCTTAGATAGAAGAATATGGAATAAATGGGAAGTGGGGGAAATTGAGAACTCCATGGGATTATTGAGTTTAGGATTTGATGGAATGATGGTGAGATGTTTGTGCACAACAAATGTGGAGAGCCAACCTAGTTTGATATTGCCCTAGGTGACTTGCACCACTGATTATAGAAATCAGGATGCCACGAGAAACCCAAGGCGTTGACTGACTCTTTAGACAAACGGGAATTTCTTGCACACAACAATGCAAGTGTTAAGAAACACTAATACAAAGTTGTGGGTTCATGCAAGGAAACCCTCAAACACACCAATACCTCTTGTACACGAGAAGGTAAGTGTTGATAAACACTAGTGCCAGATCGTCAGTTTATACAGGAGAGATCCAAAACATGCCCTGCTATGAAAATATGCCCCAGTATCCACCTATTGTAACATACCTGGATATGGTAAACCTAGGCAGCTGTAGATAGTTGTAGTCTTAGGGAAAAAGATGCAAGTCTAAATGAAAAGATCCAACAAAATCTAACTAGTCAATTCTTCCATGACCAAATGATACCTCTTGCCAAGAGTAGGACTAGGATGGGGGATTAGGTTGCCAGGCGAGGGAAGGAATCATCCCTAGGGCAAAGTCGACTTGTGGATTTAGGCAAGTGATTTTTATGGTTTTGGAAAGTGACCTGCGGAATTGGGATTGTTTCTCAAGACTTCTTGAAGCTTACAGATAGGCATAAAAGCTCAATTTAATGGGACATTCCTTGTTCATGATTCAGGCAAAGACTCATCATCATACGCATGTTTTATTGGGAGGCGAAAAGGAAGGAATGTTGCAAATGGGTGGACTGGATTACGGGTGATTTGTAGTGTCGACCTGATAGACAGTGGATCCGATTATTTACCTTGGCACCTACATGGAGGTTTTCACCAAGGTACTTGTCCATAGCGCCACAAAATGGTTTTCACTAATGGATGAATTGTTTTTCTTTCTTTTTCTTGTAGATTTTTTTGATTCTCCATGAGGACAAGATCACCAATCTAGAATTCTCGGGTTTTGACTTTGTATGATAACTCATGTGCAGATGGTTTTGATATACCCAGAGATTATTCAAGGCCTTGAGGCACCTTTCATCTAACAATTCTAGCTCTTGTAAGTGAGCAATTCTATATTCCTCATCTGGTAAGATATTTTGCAGCGATACCCTTAGAGAGGGGATCTCGATCTCAAGGGGAAGGATGGCTTCAGAACCAAATACTAGGGAATAAGGAGTGGTGCCTGTGGGGGTGTGGATGGAGGTGTGGTAGGCCCACAACACAGGATGGAGTTGGAGGTGCCAATCACGGCCTACTTCATTGATTGTCTTTTTGAGGATTTTTATTAGGGTTTTATTAGAAGCCTCAGCTTGGCCATTGCCTTGGGGGTAATATGGAGTGGAGAAGCAATGTTGGATGTTGAATTTTTTGCAGAGTTCTTTGACATCCTAGTTTTTAAATTGTCTGCCATTATCTGTGATGATAACTTTTGGGATGTCGTATTGGTAGATTAGGTAGTTCAGGATGAATTTGGATATTTGCTTGCAGGTGGTGAAAGTAAGAGGGATAGCCTCTACCCACTTAGTGAAGTATTCGATGGCGGTGATAATGAATTTATGTCCATTGGAAGTGAAGGGTGAATTTTTCCAATGAGATCGAGCCCCCACTATGAGAAGGGTCATGGTGTTATAAATGGCTGCAATTCTTGTGGCGGTACATGAATTTTGTCACCATGTTGCTGGCAAGGGATGCATTTCTTCACATAATTATATGCATCTACCTCTATTTTAGGCCAATAGTATCTTGTTCTCAAAAGAGTTTTAGCTAATGTGAGCCCACTTGAGTGTGCCCCATAGATACCTTTGTGTACTTTGCGTAATGCCCATTCTGCCTCTTGTTTATCTAAACACCTTAGGAGGGAACCATCAAAATGCCTTCTGAATAGGGTGTCTCCGAGGATGGTGTAACGAGCACATCAGTGGATGAAGGTTTGTTGTTGGTTTTTTGTGAGATATGGGGGAATGGTGTTGTCTTTGAGGAAAGAGAAGTTTTCTTGGTACCAAGGGGACTTAGGACCAACGAGAACACACACCATTTCAAACTCTGCTAGGTCATATGCTGGTATAAAGAATTGCTCGACCAAGAACTCACACTTCTGACTGTGTGCTGGCATTTGAAGGAGAGAGCCAATGGTGGCCATTGCATCTGCAGCCCTGTTGTTTGTTTGTGGGATTTGATTAAATGTGATTGCTGTGGAATTTTTCTTAAGATCTTCAACCATGGTATGGTAAGGAAGGAGTTTATCATCTTTTGTCTGGTACTCATCATTGACTTGTTTTATAACTAGCTGAGAATCACCATAAACTTGTAACTCCTTTATTTTCCAGTGGATATCCAAACGCAAACTTGTGATGAGTGCCTTGTATTCTGCTATGTTATTGGTACATGCAAAGGCTATTTTGTATGATTTGGGGATGCCATCTCCTTGAGGTGTAACGAATAATATTCTTGCCCCCGATCCGTTTTGGGTACAATAGCCATCAAAGTACAATTGCCATGTGGAGGATGTGGTAATAGTCATAATGAACTCATCTGGTAATTCTGTGAGAAGGGGATGGTCACCTGGAAGTGGAGCTTCCGCCAACTGATCTGCAATGACTTGTCTCTTGATTGCCTTTCTATCCACATATTCAATGTTAAACTCACTTAGGAGCATGACCCATTTGGCAGTTCTGCTAGTGAGAGCTGCTTTTGACAGGAGATATTTAAGTGGATCAATTTTAGCAATTAGTTTTGTCTTGTTGTTTAGCATATAGTGTCAGAGTTTCTGTGTGCTAAACACCAATGCCAAACATGCTCTTTCAATGGGGGTATAATTGAGTTCATATCCTACCAGTGTTTGACTGATGTAGTAAATTGTGTGTTCCTTCCCTTGATCATCTGTTTGTGCCAGTAATGCCCCCAATGCCACTGTAGTAGCACATATGTACAAAATGAAGGGTTTTCTAGGAGTAGGTGGCATCAAAACTAGAGGTGATGCTAGATATTCTTTTAGTTTCTCAAAGGCCTTTTGACATAAGCAATCCCATTTGAATCTTGTGTCTTTACGCAATAGGTGTGCAAATGGATGGCACTTGTCTGCTAGCTGTGAAATGAAATGTCTGACAGATTGAAGTTTTCCCTGGAGACTGCGTAGTTGTCTGAGAGTCTGTGGTGGAGGCATTTCCATAATAGCTTTTACCTTTGCAGAATCGACCTCAATCCCTTTGTGGGAAACAATGAATCCTAGTAGTTTTCCCGATGTGACGCCAAACACACACTTTTTGGGATTTATGCGCAGTTTGTATTTTTCCAATCCTTCAAAGATCTGTTTTAAAATGGGAATGTGTTCTTGTCTTGTCTTGGATTCGCCTAGCAGATCATCCACATAGTCCTCCATAATTTTGTGCAAGAGGTCATGAAAAATGGTTGTCATGGCATGTTGATATGTAGCTCTAGCATTTTTAAGGCCAAAAGGCATGACTCGGTAACAAAAAGTACCCCATGGTGTTGTGAATGCGGTTTTATGCTGATCCTCATCTGCTATATTGATTTGGTTGTATCTGGAAAACCCATCCATAAGTGATAACATTTCATGTCCTGTTGTAAGGTCCACAATCAAGTCTATGTTGGGGAGCTGGAAATCATCTTTAGGACAAGCTCTATTTAGATCTCGGAAATCTATGTAGATGCGGATGCCCCTCGCAGGTTTGCCTATAAGTACAATGTTGGAGACCCATTCGGCGTATCTATGGGTTTGATGAATTCTGCATCTAACATCTTTTGGAGTTCCGCCTTGACCAGGAGAGCAATATGTGGGTGCATTTTGTGTAGTTTTTATTTTATAGGTTTTGCATCTGGGCGGACAACAAGATTGTGAACTACCAAGGCAGGATCCAATCTTGGCATATCGGCATAGGACCATGCAAAATTGATTTTTACCTCTATAAGGAAGTCGATGAAATCTTGTTTCTCCTTTTTTGTGAGGGACTTGGCAATGAGCACATTTTGTGGGATGGCTTCGGTCAAATGGGCGAGTGATTGGAAAAATCACTGCACCTGCTTGGTCAAGTTTTTGAAACACCATTTCAATGGGCTCAGCAAGAGGAGTGAAGTCTCTTGGAGTCCTGTTATTCGATCGAGGTGGTCGTCCCTAGATGGAGACATTGTTGTGAGGCTTTTGTGATTGATTTTGGTTGTTTTGATTGTTGAATTGATGATTATTGGTGGTGGATTTTTTGGGAGCAGCCACTGTTTGGACCCGCTTTGCATCAATTACACCATCATTAACCACGTTTTTGTTTTTAGACCAGAATTTTGGCTTGTCGTTATGATAAGAGGAAGAACTTTGTGTCAATTTCTGGTAATGTTTCAAGGTTCCTTCCTCCAACAAGACACGATCAAGAGCGAGGCCCTTATCGGTCAATTTTTGGAAGGATTTGATACATTGGGATGTTAAGGGTCTTGAAAGCTAAGGCACCAAGTTCTTTTGAAATAATTCAATTTGATGTTGTTCTGGCATGTCCCACTGGAATTTCTTGATAAGATGTCGCCATCTTTGTAGGAAGTTGGTGAAACTCTCTCCAGTCCTTTGTTTTGTGTTACATAGGTCCATCATAGAAATGTCATTAGCCATGTTGTAAGCATAGTGGGCCACAAATTTCTCTGCCAAGTCTAGAAAGGAGACAATGGAGCCTCATGGTAGAGATGAGAACCATGCCAGGGCATCTCCTGTGAGACTCTTGGGAAAGAGTCTACAAAGATACAGGTCACTATAGGAGACTTCTTGACATAAGATGTGAAATTCCCGGACATGGTCACGGGGGTCTCCTTTGCCCTCATACTTGGTGAATTTAAGGATCTCAAATCCTGGAGGGTAAGGTGCAACTAGTATGGATGGGTCATAAGGACAAGGACAAAATTCCTCAAATGAGTAAGGTTTTCTCTTGTTAGTCCCTTCTTTCATGTCCTTGATGATATTTTTCATGTCTTGAATTTCCTTGATGAGATCTTGTTGTTGACTTTGATAATGATGAATTGCATTTGCCCCAAGAATCAGATGAGTCAAGGAAGGTGCACCACCACCAATGTATTGATATGATGAGGAGGTGGGAACATGGGATGTGAGGACCGATGTTGCGGGGATTTGTGTGATAGTTGGTTATGGTCCGCAAACTATTGTGACGGGATTGAGTATGGTCCGGATAAAACTTGTGACATTGTTGGAAGGAAGGGAATTTTGTGGAATAGAAATAGGTGGTTGAACGGAAGGAGGTGGTATAGGAGTGTGTTGGAGAATAGATGAGATTGGATGTGATAGAGGTATAGATGGTAAGGAGGAAGAAGGTGGGATGGATACCATGGTGGGAGGTGCCGCGGGTGGCATTGATTGAGCTTGGATGATTGATGGGGCTGAAATTGATTGAGTTTGGATAATAGGTGCAGCACTTTGTGAGGGAGCAAGGTCTCCTTGCGATTGTTGGCTGAAGGTGGATTTATCAAATTCAGGTGGAAGTTGAGCTCCATTTTCAAGAAGAGTCTTTAGAAGTGCAGTAGGATTGTGTTGGATGAACTTTTCAATCATCTCTTGGTTATAAGAGTCTTCTAGAAAAGTTTGCCCTTCTGGGGAGAGCTCATCTTGGCTAACCATGTTAGGATTTTGGCTTTGATCTTGATTGCTAGGTTGCACGCTTTGTGTAGGATCTTGCATGGGATCTTCATATAGGACACTAACATCCGGCTTGCCATATTGTTGTTCAGCCATGTTTTTCTTTTGGGGTCGAGTTGTGACCATACACGACTAACCTTAGAAAAGCTTGGAGGAGGAAATTTGTGATGAAAGGACTTAGCAAGATATTTGTGAAATTTTGGATTTTTGTCTTTGATGACAAGGGATTTTTTTGATTGGTGGGGTTCTTGGATTAGAGCCCGGATTTGATTAGGATTTGACACCTTAGTCCTTGGATGAGGATTTTAGGTGGTGGATGAAACCACAAGCAAGGTAATGACTAAGTTGGGTAGAATTTAGACCTGGGAATGATGATTAAAAAGCCTCCCTTACACCAAGGGTTGACTAATGACCCTAAGCAAAGTAAAGACGTGAGTTAAGAGTCTTGATCGACTCAAAAAGGATTAGGCAAAAGGTACTTGGAGAGGATTCTTCTTCAAGCATGAGATCCAATTGATTAATGATGAGGTCTAAATGAAACTTCACAAGGCATGTAACCTTAACGTGAGGTTAAATTGGATTAGAGGATGATTGGATTTGGATTTTGATAATTGATTTGATATCAGTGGGAGATTGATTTGATGTGCTAAGTCCTTAGGAAATTTGAGGATGATTGATGGAGGAGGTATGATAGTGATGCGTTAAAAGAAACTTGAAGACTAGGTTGTTCTTGGCATGAACATGACTCAATGGGGGATCGATTCGAATGGCAAGTTATATGAAGGGACACGACCACCCTGATTTGGACAATAGTTGGTGTTTAAAAGGACAAACTTGAATGTTGATGGAGAGGACGGACTCTTAGCTTCTCTCCTAGGCTTATGAAATATGGGATGGACGGAGCTTTGACGCAATTTTGGACTTTGTGTGGGTAATGACCTGGACAATTATTTGTGTCTCGACAAGTGTTTTCTATTTTGCAAAGTGTTTGGGGATAGTGATGTGTCTTTAGTCTACTCTTGGCAAGTATGTACCAAACAAAGCAAACACAATGATCAAATGCATATTATCTCAAAGACACTCATGCTCATATACAACATTCTTAAGGCTAGCAAGGACAATAGTCATTGGATCCCAATTGGTTTCCTAGCTACGCTTACCTAGAGCGGACACTTAGATGCTTGACCCCACTAGATACCCTCCATGGCACTCACTTCTCGGGGCAGCCAAGCATCAATTCCCATGAAAACTCCTCATGGTGAACTTTGTGTCTCTACTAAGGGCCGTAAAAATATGGGCGGCTTCGGAGGTCCGACCTCCTGCACCAATGACTAGAAGGTTTTTGGCCACTATGAACAAGGTATTTAGTAAGTCTTCCCGTTAGGAGCTACCCTTCAAAGTTGCGCAAGCGCAATTGAGGCCTATAGCCCAACGAAGCACCAAGAACTTAGTAGTCACGCAAGCGTGATTGAGATCTCTAGGATCCTACTAAGCACCCAATGTGAGAGTGAACTCTCATATAGCCCCAACCATTAACCCCTTCGTAGTCAATAGCCTATTTATTATAGTGAGTTGGGAACCCCAGGTCCAGGTGTACTCACTTGGGTCGTTCCCCTCTTACCTTCTCAAAGAAAGGGTAAGCATGCAATCAAACAAGAAAAGGTTTGAGGGTCAAGATTTCTAATTGTCTATGTAGACAAGAGCATACTCTCCTACCTCTAGACTTTCCTGAAACACAAAAAGCAAGAGTTCTTTTACCCCTAATTAAGATCTAGGTGCCTAGAATAAAAGATTAAGAAAACACAATGTTTGGTCGAATTTCTTAGGCAACCTGCAAAACAATTTGATTAGTAGTTTAAAAAATGAAGTGTTCAACAAGCGTCCTGCAAAAGACAACAAAATGACAAAAATATAATTTTTTTTGATTTTTTGGAAATGATTAGAAAAACATGAATAAAAACTTTTCTACTAATGACAAATGTGGCTTTGGAGGAAGCTTTGATGGGTAAATGGGGTTTGACTAGGTTTTTGCCACTTTCCAAGGGATAGGCATGCATAAAATGAGGATTTTGGAGGAGAGGTGAAGGAATGGAAAAATTTGTCCAAGAGGCACAAAGAAGCAAAAGTTGGAGATAGACAATATGGAAAAATTTGGAGGTGATTGGATAAAAGTGGAAGGAGTTATGGCAAACCCTAAAAATAGAGGAATGTGAGATTTTGGGCTTCAAAAAGTGGATTTTGGGATAAGGTCCCCAAGGAAGGAAATGTGCAAAATGGAAATGTGGGGGATCTAGTGGAGTTTGGAAGAAAGAAGAGTGAAGATGTAGAAGATATGACTAAAAACCATAATAAAATTAGTCAGATTAGTCCTAAAAGATATGATGGTCGGATTAAACTGCAAAACTAAAGATATGACGGTCAGATTAAACTGCAAAACTAAAAAGATGGAAATTAGTCCTAACTACACTGCACAGACAGCGAATTAAGCTGCAGAACTAAAAAGATGGAAATTAGCCCTAACTACACCACAGACAGCGGATTAAGCTGGAGAACTAAAAAGATGAAAATTAGCCCTAACTGCACTGCACAGACAGCGAATTAAGTTGCAAAACTAAAAAGATGGAAATTAGCCCTAACTGCACTGCACAGATAGCGGATTAAGTTGCAAAACTAAAAAGATGGAAATTAGTCCTAACTGCACTGCACAGACAATGGATTAAAAATGATAGAACATACAAAATAGAAAGGACTTTACACCTGTTTGTCACGCTGGTCAAAAACACTTGCGCTGAAATGCCTGCGCTCGCTCTGAACCTGAAAACAGAGATTTGTGGGAGTTAGCGGGTAAAATTTTCAAAATTTAAATTTAAATAGCTAGGTGGGAATAACATAAAAAACACTCTTGCTGATTTAAAACACCCGTGCTGAAACGTCAGCGCTCATGGTAAACAAACAAATAGATAGTAAAATTTTTAATTTCAAACAACAGGCAAGAAAGAAAAATTGAAATATGTGAAGTCACTCGCGCTATTTTGCAGTCACTCGCGCTATTCCGGAACCTGCATCTCACAACTCAAAAAAACTCATAAAAATACATTAGTTCTTAGAGACGTGGGTCCCACTGGGTGTACCAAAATGAAGAGGGTAAAAGATTAGTGAGGTGGATTAGATAACAAATATGCAAATCAAACATATAATCACATGAAATCCAAAGACATAATTTGAAATGCTCAAAACAAGAATGAAATGCATATACCTCACAAACCAATACCTTCTCCTTCGGATGGAGCTTGATGAAGTGAAGGCGCCCTTGGATGATGCTTCACTTGATGTGCTCATCTTGCTTGCTTGATGTGGATGGCTCTCCAATGTTGTGCACAATATGAAAGGGATTTTAGGAGGATGATATGGACAAAATGGTTAAGTGTGGATGAGATATGATTTGGACATGATGAGGTTGCTTAAGATGATTTCCTAGGCTTAAAAGGGCAGTATAAGATTACTGAACTTGGAGATGATCAATGAAGGGATGGAGTCCTCAATTTATAGGAAGAGGAGAGGAAGAATGGATGGTTGGGATGGATCCAAGATGAAGGGCTAGGATTACTTGTGAGCTCACATAAGATCCAAGAGAGGGTGTGGAGACCAAGAGATATGTCTTAAAGGCATTTCTTGTCTCCACACTCCTCAAGGTGCATTGGGAAGACTTCCCAAGGTACCTTGAGAAGAGTAAGGTGCATTGGGAAGACATCCCAATGTGCCTTGAGAGGAGCAAGGGATGTGACATTCCTTGAAGAATGGAGAGGAGGAATTAAAAATTCTCCAAAAAGAGATGATCATGGGGATTAGAGGAATAAGAAGGAATTAAAAATTCCTTGGGAGAGGAGATGCCTAGAGGATTGTGAGATTTTGAAAATCTCACATTCACATAGGAAAAGAGATTTAAAAGCTGGTGGTTGGATGGAAGGGACAAGGGGTTGACTTTGTGACTAATCATGATGATTAGTCACTAGCAACTCATTAGGAGGGGGATTAGAGGAAAGGTTAGGTGAGATAGGATTTGTAGGAGGATTTGACTAGGAGAGAGAATGAGTGGAGGGAATAACAAATTAGAAGAATAAGGTTAAGTGAGTTTAGGAAGTTTCTAAAAGACTTTATTAGGTTAATGATGAATTAAGAAGATGATTTGTAGGAATCATGTAGGCTAACTAATTAATTGAGATTTATTAGCTAAGAGGAAGATTTGTGAGGATTTAATTTTTTAGAAGAATAAAGAAAGGGATTGATTTATTAAATAAATCAGTCACATACTATAGTGACAATATTAATTATATTTAATTAATATTGAGGAGAATTTGAATTAACATAATTAATTAATTAATTATGTGAGGAATTAAAAATAATTAAAATAATTATTTTTAAGTGTCTACAATTGGACACACAGCATACCAGATATGCCTGGGGACCATGCGTGCTCGCACATTTGTACTATGAGCTTCATCAGTTTGTATACCATGGATCCGTAGGATTGGTCTATGGAGTGACATTATTGCAGGTATGGGCTTATGAGCATTTGCCGGTTACTCGACCGATTCATTTCAGAGGTAGGGGCCATGGGCACAGTTTTGTTCATTTATATGATATGATTACATCTCAGCCGCTGATCGGAAGATTGGAGTATTGACATCGAGTCATCGATGAGATTGACACTATGGTATGGCGACCATACCGAGAGTGCGAGGAGTGGGAGGATGACGTCATGGAGCTGCCATACACATTCAGGAGCAGGTATTTGATTGGGCGAACGCCCTATGTACTGGAGAGGCAGTTGGTTGACAGGGTTGGCAAGCAATTTGGTAGGATTCAGCAGATGCCCCGAGGTTCCGGGATGTATTCTCGGACAGTGAGGGATCAGGCACACTTCGGGCCGTTATTATCATATGATTAGGCAGTGATGCAGCTAGTAGAGATGGTGCCCTTGCCTTGGGATATGTGGCCAGAGATAGAAGATGCAGGGATGGATGCAGAGTATACTGCTTATTGGGTTGAGCATCCATTTCCATGACTGACAAACCCAGGGGAGCAGCTAGATGGAGATGGCGAGGGTAATGAGGATGATGAGGGAGATGGTAGAGGTAGAGGTCGACAAAGGAGGTGAGGGGTGATAGGAGAGAGGAGAGTGGCTCCACGAAGAGAGGGTGGAGAGGAGAGGCAGGTTCATGTGGTGAGAGGCAAAGGTGGATTGCCATTACAAATGCCAGCAACACAGGGTCCTATACAGGTACAGGAATGGGGACAGGGACGAAGACAGGGACAGGGGCAGGGGCAGCCATAGGAGCAGCCACAGGTACAGGGGCATGAGCAGCCACAAGTACATGGGGGAGAGGAGGAGAATGAGCTATTGGATTTGAGGGAGATCTGTCAGGGACAAGCAGATGAGATCTAGGATCTCAAGCGGGAGAGGGATAGACTCAGGAGACAACTGAGGGACACTGAGCGGGAGAGGGATTAGGCTATCCAGCATTATACAGAGGCTGAGACAGCACTGAGGGCAGGGAGGCAGGTGATAGAGGACACAGGAGCTAGATATGCTTATGTTCTACGAGGCAGGGAGGAGATAGGCTACTAGAGAGACCTATATTATGGGGTCATGCCACCAGAGCAGAGGGCTAGGAGCTTCCATAGACCATCATAGACAATGACAACCACCGGAGGGAGGGATAGGAGACAGGCATCTAGCGGTGGGGTTATGGGTCCTCCACCACCACCAGAGAGAGGGGACAGGAGAGATGATCCTGGGGCGGGTCCTTCCAGGGCTCAGACTCCGTCGAGACCAGGTGGCTCCGAGGGAGGGAGTTCATCATAGCCTTAGAGGGCTCCCTATGTATCAGTTTTGTATCATTTTGTATGATGACACCTTCGAGTGATTGTATCCATATGATTTTGACATCATTGTATCTTGACACACACACACACACACACACATATATATATATATATGAGCTTCATCCTTGCGACAACTATATGCATGTGTACCGATGTGATGTATGTTCCTATGTGATGCTTATGATATGGATGCAAATATGTACATAATGAAGTGCAATATTATTTATTTTTTATGTTTTAATATGTTATGCAAATGCAAATGTGAATGTATGAAATGCTTATATGAATATGATAATGCAAATGATTATTGACATGATGAGAATGTAAAATGTGCTAACATGTGTTGTGTGCATGATATGATGCAATTGTGATATCTATATGTATGTATGAAACACTAATATGTGGGAATGCAGGTGCAGCTACATGAAATGCAAACATTTTTGGTGTGTCATTATACTCAGTCATGTGATAGCGGACTACACAGACTCATGAAGGACGATGGAGGTCAATCAAGATAGGCCAATAGAAGATAGAAGATATGAAAATAAAAAGAGATTCTTGTGCGTTATCATCAATGAGCTTTATTATGGCAAGTAGGTTATGACAATCGAGGCATATGTTCGACCCAGAAAGTCATTGTACCTATTTGCATGGAGATAAGACTGTCACAAAAAAAGAATGCCCCAATTCATACTAGACTCACATTGTCCTCATATCCTTGGACAAGTCATAGCATTACTAAGAGATAATCTATAGACAACAAAAAAAAATAGGTGACGATATCCCATCCTCGCCTTTCTAGTCAAAGACATCCTGGAGATAGAATCTCTAGTCAGAGACATCCTAGAAAAGCTAAAAGACATGTCACCAAAAGATAAAATCAAAATAAAACCAAGACTCGACACCAACATCCACTGTAGTCCTCAAGCTTAGTGTCTCTTGTCACTTGTATAAGTCTTATTTGATTATGGTCACAATGTTTACTTTCACAAAAGGATAGATAGCACTGAACCATAATGTTGTCTGAGTCTGTTGGAAGATTTGATTTGTTGAAGCCCATTGTTGCTGATGTGCCTCATCTGAAACTGACCAAATCCATGAAACTGATACTTTATTGCGGATATGTGATGCAAATGCTGCTTTATTGCAGATTGTGTGCGGATAGACTGAAGAAAGCTGGAAGAAACTGTACTCCTCAAAATGTGTGATGTTCTCAGTTCCACACCCATTACTAGACGTAGGATTTGCCTTAGCCACATATAGGAGTTGATTTATTATGGATGGAAAGGGGTGAAAATGAAGTATTATGAACGGCTAACCAATATTGGGTAGATCAATAACAAGCCATGATGGGAATGGGTAAGTTTGTTATGGATGGATAGGCTGTGAGTGTGTGCAAAGTGAAATGATGAAATGGAATCCTAAAGGAGGGAGGAGCAATGTCTCTACACATGGTGTCGGTGACCTGTTTTTCACCATGGCACTCTCCCAAGGTGCAACCAAAGTGGTTTTCACCATTGGACGAAATGATTTTCTTTACTTTTTTTGATTTTTCAATTTTTTTGTGTCACAAGGCACCTGTTTGCCAGGTTTTCACCAAGTAACAATTTTTTTTTTTTATTATTTTTTTGTATTTTTGAATTTTTTGATATTTTATTTTTTGAATTGGGATACTCTGAAGAGCTATGTGTAAAACCTGTAATGCATGCTTTTGATAGGATCCTCCAAAAGTTCTTCCTCTGTAGTTGAGAGTTTATATGCATCGGATCCATAAGTTGTTGTAATGATGTAAGGACCAAGCCAATTTGGTTCGAACTTGTCCTTCTTCTATCTGTCTTGCTGATTTTTAGGATTTTCTTTGAGAAATAAGTCACCCACCTCAAATGTGCAAGGCTTTACCTTATGATTGTAGTTGCGTCGTTCCTTGACTGAATGATGTGTAGCTCGAGTGACTATCTTCCTTGATAAAGGAACTGAGATAGAATTACTAATGTGTGAACTACGTAGGCCCATATGCGTGTCACCTAAAGAAGTTTGGGCATCCCTGATAACAAAGTCCTTCGAGGAAGTTCCATTAAAGGTCCATGATGTATCGCCAAAAGGGAATGGATGTGCGAAACAAGTGGATGAGTGATGAAGGCTTATGATTGTGAAAATGAGTGAGAGTAGGATAGCATGATGGAAACTTAGGATCAACAAGTATGCTTTTTGACTTGAAATTTTAGAACTTTTACCCCTAGTTATTTTGGTATTAGGGGAGATCATCTCTTGTTCTTTTTTCTTCATTGGATTTTTATCCTTGACTTTTATTTTTGCAGAGTCCAATAGCTTGTGATTTTGATTTGGAATAAAGGACTTTTCTTTATTTTTGACTTTTATATTTTTCTTTTCAAAGCTTGATTTGTGATCCCCAATGTGTAAGAGCTTTTGGAATTCTTGTTGATCCAAGTCTAGGAGAGGAATGGAAATGGAATGAGTGGATGAAATGGTAAAGCTATGTGAGTTCTCAAGAGGGCTGGCAATACGCTCAATAGATTCTTCACTGGAATCACTCTTAGGATTATTGGTATCAAAAGATGCTTGCACCACTAGAGGAGATTTGCATTCAGAATTAGTAGCCACAACACTAGGTGGTTCACACCCAATTCCTTGATATTGGAAATTGTTTATATATTGTTCCTGTTGACTGAATACCTTAGGAGATAGTGGGAGTTGATCAACATGAAAGATATACTCACCACACCCCATGTCTTTAATCTTGAATTTTTCTTTTAGCTCTGCTTGTTTTGATGTAGAAGGTTTTAATGATTCAGAATCAATGTATGCAGAAGAAGGAATAGCCTCTTGATTGACTGGGATTGTTATTTCTGATCTAGGTTGCAGATTGTTGCAATATATGAATGGATTTGGATCCTCTTTGACGGTCACTTCAACTCCATTGTGTGGGAACTTGATACATCGATGATATGTAGATGGGATTGCACTCATCTCATGAATCCATGGACATCCCAAAAGTATGTTGTATGTGAGATCTAAATCAAGGACTTGACAAACCACATCCTTCATCATTGGCCCAACTCTTAGAGGTAAGGTGACTGTGCCTTTGGATAAGTGCTCTTCATCATCATATGCCTTGATGTTAATTTTGTTTGTAGCATTCACAGCTTTGTATGAATATCCCAATTGTATTATTGTGTTCAAAGTACATATGTTAAGACCAGCTCCTCCATCTATTAGGACTTGTTTTATTCGATGTTTGTGTAGGAAGGCTTCAATGTGTAAATGTGCATTATGTGGTTGGCTCACGGAGGCGTCGTTAGCTTCTGTGAATGTAAGGGAATGTGGAATAGAAAGGTATCCCACCATGGCTTGAAACTGGTCAACGTTCAGATCAGTAGAGACAGAAGCGTCTCTCAAGATTTTGTCAAGAATGGATTTATGTGCAAGGGATATGCGTAAGAGTTCAAGGATTAAGATAAGCGTAGGTGTCTTCCAATTGTTCTACAAGATCATACTTAGGCTTGGTCGATGAGGAAGTGGTATTTTTAGCTGGAGCACCTTGCAAAGTGAATTTACCTCGACGAGTTGTAACATTACATTCAGAGGTAGGTTCGGAAGAAGATCCAATTCCTTTTAGGATGATTTTGGGTCTCTGGGTAGAATTCTCAGGCGTTTTGTCCTTGATGATAATGGTAGAGACATAATTGTCCATCGAAATGTGATTGATAGTTGAATCATAGTTTTAAGATGCTCTGGTATAGTTGGTTTGGTCATCTGTGGCTTTATCTTTTCCCTTATCATGTTTTGGGAATGGTTCTTTAAACATTTCAAGTTCTTGATTGGATGAATGTCCCTTGATCTCAATGCCACCTCTATCAATGAGATCTTGTATGATGTTCTTTAGTCGATGACAATTTCCTATTTTATGACCTTTTCTCTTATGAAATTCACAATACTCATCATCATTCCACCAATCTGGTTTAACCTTTGGCTCATATGGAGGCAAATCTGGAATTGTGATTATCTTATTTGCTACTAGCGTTTTGAAAACTGACTCAAGTGGTTCTCCCAATGGGGTGTACTTCCTTCATGATTTGGAAGTTGTTTGAAAATTCACCTGATTGTTTGTGGAGCTTGATCCGGAAAAAAATGATTTGGGGTCGTACTGTATTGGCATCAGCAACACCATCATTGACTGTGTTCTTATTTTTATTCCAAAATCTTGGCTTGTCTTTTCCTTTAAAGTGCTCTTTGTTTTCTTTTAATATTTTGATGACACCTTGCTTAATTAGGACCTTTTATGTTGCTAAGCCTTTTTCAATGACGTCCTTGAAGGTGGACAAACAAGCTTTTCCTAAGTCATAACCAATGTCTTTGTTAACATTTTGGGTGAACATCTCTACCATTTGTTTTTGTGGAATTTCATAAGAGCATCTGCTAGCTAGATTTCTCCATCTTTGTAAAAATGATGAAAAAGATTCTCCATCCTTTTGTTTGGTGTTGCTCAAAGTACTGACTAATATGTCTGTCTCTATGTTGTATGAGAAATGTTGGATAAATGCCTCTGCTAGATCACCCCAAGACTTAATTCCAAGTGGGAGTTGGGAGAACCATTCCATAGCTTGATCACCTAACCTCTGTGGGAATAATATCATCAAATATGTCTCTTCTGTTGTTACCTCAATGCAGGTTGTGAAAAATTGTCCTATGTGTGCCTTAGGATCCCCTTTTCCTCTGTACTTATCAAACTTAGGTGTCACGAAATGTGTGGGAAATGGAGGCAATGGAATTCTTTTGTCAAATGGATAGGGACATATGTGTCTCATTGTGTAAGTTGGATTTGGTGCATTTATATCCTCCATTTTCTTTTGTAAGTCCTTGATTTGTTGTTCCAAATTGTTCTTAGGTGGAGACCGACTTCTTGGACCATACCCAATGCTTAAACCACCAGGTGGAGGAGGAGAATTTTGCATATATGGATGGTATTGATCATACACATGTTCATATGGGGGAGGTCTATAATGATGTTGCGTATATGGACCACTTGGTATAGAGTCATGGTGAGGAATGGAATATCTGCTTTGTCTGTGTATACCATACTCTATAGGCATGTCATGAGTTTTTTCTAATGTATTGTCCCCAAATTTGAAATGGGGTTTCCTTGTGTCCAAATTTTGAGCATGCCTTTGAATATCCAATTGCTTTGGTGGTTGATCCTTAGCATTGGTATGTGATTGAGCATATTTTTTTGCATAAGACTTCCATAATGGTTTGCGAAGGTGAGTATCATATGCTTGACCATGTGTGTATGGGACCTCAGGTTTTTGAAACAAAGTTGATGGTGATTCAGGCACCATATGTGGTCCCCTATTGCCTCCACTATTAGGCCTCCTTTGATCCATGTTTTGGTGAGGTTGTTGCAAAGGTTGATTTTCCATTATTTGAGACATGTCAAAATCATGAGGGATCTTGGCTCCACTTTGTGCCATCACTTGTAAGAAATATTGTCTATCTCTCCTCATTATTTCCTCAACCAATCAATTGAAATGGGGATCCATAATGGAGTCTTCCACTTCCGCTGAATGTACTGAAATGTTGTCCATAATGTCATTGTGTATATCATTGTTGTTTATAGTGTCGATGTTCTCAACATTTGGAATGTTTCTATAGGCATCCATATCAGGTAATGTAGTATGATCAGAATTGAAAAATATATCATTGTCATACTCATAGGAACCCATGTTTGCAGACTCTTGAGCCTCTTTAGCTTCTCTCCTAGATTTTTGGGAACGGGTTTCAACCATGAACTAGGTCTTGACCAAGATGTGTGAGACTAGATGAAAATGGAAAGAGTATAGAAGAGTAAGATTTCGATGGAATGTAAATGAATCTGAAGTTTACTTGCAATGTCCAAAGTGTAAGACCAAGTATGTATGTAGTAGAGTAGGTGTGGCTTCCAAAGAGATGATAGTTTCTCTTGATGAGGTAAGTTGACCTTGACTCTAAGTAAGACCAAATGAGACCCAAAGGTGATAGACCTTGATGAGGGACCACTTAGCAAAATGTTGTTGTATGTAATGTGTTGACAAAGTAAGATGAGGACAAGCAAGTGACCTTTTGACTCAAGTTTAGACAAATGTGAATGTAATACAAGATGTAAATCAATGATGGACTTTGTGAGACCCAAAGACAGGTTGAATGCTAGATGAATACCCGGAGAGATAACCTAGGAAGCTCAATAGTTCTAAAACTGATTGCTCTAGTTTGTTGGACTATAAATTTTTCCAATTTGTGAAGTTGTTTGTTGTGACCAAATCTGAATTTTTTGACTATTTTTCGTGACAAGATGACACAATGTTGATGAGGACTCAATGTTTGCAAGTGTTTAGACTCAAAATGAATCAAAGAAAAGTGTATTGTTTGATGTAAAATTGTTTTGCATATGCTTGAAGACACAAAAGACATAATGTTTTGATGTTTGGTCTTGAATGTTTGATTGTTCAAAATAATACAAGCACAATTTTTATGGTTGGCCAGGACAATAGTTGTTGATCCCACATGACGCTACGCTATTCAGAGTGGATACTTAGATGCTTGACCCCACTGGCTCCACCCTCGGCACTCACTTCTCGGGGCAACCAAGCATCAGTCCCCATGAAAACTCCCTGTGGCGAACTTTATATCTCTACTAAGAACCGTATGTGTGTGGGCTGCTCCAGAGGTCCGACCTCCTGCCCCAACAACTAGAAGGATTTTGGCTTCTAAATCAAAAAGGTGCTAGTAAGGGCATCCACTCGTGTGGCCATACATGCGACACTTTTAGCTTTGTAAATACAAAAGGCTCCCAGCCAGTAGGGGTTACGCCCTACAACTGATCAAATAAATTTGATCAAATGAGTTTATGGGGAGACATAGTGTCGGTATGAACTAATCAGCACACATTATCCATAGTTTTCACCATGGATGCAGTTGTTTATAGTGGTTCAAAAGAGGTGGGTTTTCCTCACTACCACTTGGGCCATTCTCTCCTCACTAGTAGTCCTAATGACCATAGAGGGAGATGGGCCCTCTAAAGATGAAACAAAAAGAGCCTATTGCTCAAGACAAAAAAGAAACTAGTTCAATTTTAGTGCACCAATTGAAGTGTTTTCTAGTCTATGAAAACAAGACACACAATAAAGATCAAAAACCCTTGCCAAGGTCCTGCAACAAAGATCTATTAGTAGTTTGGATGGTTTCAAATGATCACCCCTTCCTGCAAGCACACAAGTTAGGTAAATTTTAGATCCAAAAGATTTTGTGAAATAGGGGTCTTTGACAAAATGATTTTGCTTTCAAGACAAGCTGAACCAATTTCATTAGCTATATCTGAAGATGTTAGCTCAATATAAACTAGATCTGAAATCCAAATGATGAAAAACTGAATCAAAGAAACCAACTTGCAAAAACTGAACACAAACACGGTTATCAATAACACAAATGCTAGATAAATATGCAAACGTGGTTAGATCTGATACAGGTGCGGTTCCTAAACACAGATGCAGTTGTAGGCCTCACAAACGTGAATAGGGAACACAGACGTGCTTCCTGGAATCTGCAAAAAAATAAAATAATGCTAAAGGCGCAGACGCGATTCCAAATATCACAAACGCGACACAAAATCAAAAATGTGATCCGAAGGTACACAGACGCAAAAATGTCAAAATATTATCGGAAATGTCAGATCTGCAACTTCAAAAACACAAAATCTACAACAAAAGATGTTAAATGCAAAAGAGACAAGAGTCCCACCGGGCGTGCCAAAATGTATACAGTGAAAACGGATAACAACAATATTGAAAGACTAAATGAATTCAACCACAAAACCCTAGCCTAACAACAACAAAGATCCACCATAACATATGAAGATTACCTAAGACAATGCAAATCAAATGAAATCACAAACATTATAACATCACATGTCCAATAGGGTTTGGATCTCCATTCTTCCTATCTCCATTGATCTTGCTTGATATATTTGCTCTCAGATTTTGTGTGCACAAGAGCTCAACAAAGAACGGAAATGTGGTTGCAAGTAGGATCACATATGAAAGATCGAATGCTAGGATGCTTTATTAGAATCTATATGTTCAGGGGTTGAAAATGCATAGAGTTGATAATGAAGGAAGCATCTCCTTATATATAAGACACTATAAGAAATGGAGGGATAAGATTGAGAGGTGTAAAAGATAAATGGTCGGCTATGATTAGAGGGTAGGTAGAGAAAATAAGAAAATAATGAGAGGGTAGGTAGTGTATGAATTAAGAGATAAATGAATTAAATAACTAAATAAAGATTTATTTAATTAATAGAAGAATTAGGCTAAGTAATTAAATAAATAAAATATTCATTTAATTAGACTGGTCAATTTTAGGTGTCTACAGATGTGAATCTTGGTTGTCTTTAAATCCACAAAACTACACTAAAACTCAAATTAAATATTTGAAGCAAGATGGATATTCATGCAATGATATTAATGTTTTTGATAAAGATAAACAAGTTTTACATGGACCCGAAACCGAAAGTTTTACAAAAGTCGACCTTCAGTCCAACAGACATAAACCAATGGCAAAACAAGGGAGCACCCCAGAAAAGTCATGAAAGCAAAAGAGATACAGACAACAAAAAAAAACAAAAAAAAACACTCAATTAAGAGAGTGCACCAACTCCTTGTTCTTCTAGATGGAAATCTTGTTGATTTCCTCCAGCTCCTCCATAATGAATCTGGAGGTGCTCTTATTTCTTCTCCTACTTCTAGTCCTGGAACTAGGGCCTATGGTTATGTTGTTTCCAGTAACCATGTCTTCACCTCCAAGATCTTTCTCAGGTTCACTGTGAATGGATTTGTATTTCGCAACCATGGCATTGATCTATTCGAGCCCTTCTATACTATTATTCATGGCTTCCTTGTTTATGTCTACCAAGTTCTTGAGGTTTTTCTTTATCTCCGCCATAGACCATTCCACCTTTTCAATTCTTTGTTCATGGTTGCATTTCATCACCTTGACATCTTGGGAGAACTTCTGGGTCATAATCATGAGCTTCTCTGATTTGCTAGGCTCAGGCAAGGCTA
This sequence comes from Cryptomeria japonica, assembly GCF_030272615.1. Lineage (NCBI taxonomy): Eukaryota > Viridiplantae > Streptophyta > Pinopsida > Cupressales > Cupressaceae > Cryptomeria > Cryptomeria japonica. The sequence continues at coordinate 483,574,596 of NC_081415.1, read as the reverse complement.
TGAAAATATCAATAATCTCCTTAACCCCCGCTTTGAGGGTATCAATTTCTCTCTCTACCCACTTCCAGCAGCTTTCTTGGCTTCTGGTCACTTCCATCACCAGGTTCATCAGAGTACTATTCCTCAATAACCCACTATCCTCTTCTTTAGACATGGTCCTCTGCTTTTCCTTCAGGACATTAATTGGAATCTCCATCCTGGTTCAAAGTCTTCGAACCATAGTCCTTAGCTGCAAGCTTCTTCTTTTTAGAAAGGGGCTCGGCCTTAGAAATCATTTTGCTGGTAGATTTATATTTGTTGGCCGCCCATCTGGGGGGATTCTTACTGATAAACGTCCCAGGGGTGACCATCATCTCACCTTCTTCCATAGGCTTATAATCAAGGTCATCAAAAGGAATGGCACCCCCACTATCCTCCAAATCCATTTCTGAGTCGAAGACATCCTGAATATTAGTATGTTGGCCTTTCTCAGATAGAGAGGGCACAACTGCAAGGGTCTTAGTGTACTCCATGGTGAGCACAATAAGCCCTTCATGAAGGACAAGATTATTTGGATTCTCCATATGTTTTTCAATGATATTAATGTTACTCCTAAAGAGAAAGAAATAAAAGTTGATGATAATTCACCTCCTTTCAATGAAAATGAAAGTAGTTTTTTTAATATTGAAAGCAATGTCCTAGACAATCTTTATGGTTTAGTTTCTTGGAGGCAAATTAGAACACATGCTAATAGATTTTATAAATATTTTTTTTATAATAAAAAACTAGGATTTCAATGCCCATTTCAATGTCCACTTATGTTAGAATTAATGAAAACATTGAAAATGCAAAAAGTAATGAAAAATTAGGAATTTATATAAAACCAAAAAAGAAAGATGAATCATTTAAGCAAGTTTTATCTACCATTGCTATTAAAATGAAATCATAGGATTTTTCTTTTTAAATAGCTTTCAAATAATAGGGCCCCATTATGTTTCTAAACAGGGCCCTGTTATTTTCTAGGACCCATAGCTAATGGGGCCTCGTTTAGAAAATAATGGGGCCCCATTCCTAGCAGCATTCTTCCCAATGCGTGCACTTCCCCTGTAATTGGGACTCAAATTCTTGAAACCACCCATAGATTACTTTTAGCATCTTTAAGTTCATGTTTTTGTGACAATTGTATTGCTTGATATGAGATGTGTATGTTTATTAACATGAAAAGAACTGATTGTTGTGAAATATATTATAGTTTTGATATGGGATATGTATGTTTATTAACATGAAATGAACCAATTGTTTTAAAATATATTATATTTTTAAATACTCTAGTAGATATTTATGCTTGTTCGAATCACATAAATGGTGCATAAACTCTATCATAATTTCTTGATGAAATATGGTTTCTCATCACAATACATGACGAGTTTGACAAAATACCTCAAAGAAATAAGCATAGAGAAGGATGGTATGCAACCAATTTGACAACATACCTTAATTAAGAATGTGCACTATTTGGATACATGTCTTGAATAGATTATGTCTCATTGAATCTCATTATCATAAAATCTACTCAAAATGGATTTTAACAAAAAGCTTCAAAAAATTTGAAGTGAATATAATTGGTAAGTCAAAAAAAAAAATTATAACCTTTGATAGCTTCCTCCATGTTTTTGCCAAAATGATAGCACTCTAAACCATTGGTATTGACCTCTATCAATGCATAATAGAATAAACAAATTTAGATATTGTAGTTGAAAATACTTTAGCAAACAATTTTCCAAAACATGAAACTAGAGACAAAACATGCTAATTGTTTAATTTAAAGCCTCAAAACAAATTTAATGTCATCAACAATAAGGGGCATGAAAAAATAACAAATAGGAATAATACTTTTCTAAAGAGAACTTCCTCAAATTTTAAAATAGACTAAATGATTCTTTTTTAATGTGAACCATAGAAAAAGATTTTATAAATATATTTAGAGATCCTTTAATATATTTATCAAGAGATAGATTTAAAGATCACTATAAACAATGTGAGAACCTTTAAAATATATTTCAAAACAAGTATAGTTCATTTTTCCAATTTCTATTGTAAAACCTTTGTTCTTGGTAGCTAGCAACTACTATTTTGTAGGTTTGAAGATATTTTCCCTTCTTTCAAAATTGATTTTTAAATCATCTAAGATATGCAAGAAATAATGTCTATTATTTATGCTATTACTAATTGGAAAAATGACCAATACATATTATATAGTAAGCATTACATCAAAAATATTACATTACTAATAACTTTAAAATATCTAAATATTAATATTTAAACATAAACTTAATATTAATAATGAAATTTAATAATAAAATAACTCTCAAATAAAACGTAAAATTATTTTCATTCAAAATTGTTAGAGTAAAGGTATTAGTTTACTTGATTAATTAAATCTTATTGATTTAATAATTAAGTCACCTTTTCTCTATTTCAATTAAGCTAAACTAAGGAATATTAATAATTAATTAATTATTAATTAGTAATTGCTTTTAGGGTTTTCCTTTTTAGGTTTGATCTTCTTTTATAAGGATTGATCCCTTTTATAATTCACCAATCTGATTATTATTATTTCATTCTTTTGCTCTAGGTTTTCAAAGCAATCTTTGTGTTTTGTGAATCTTCCATTGTTGTGACAGGTTATTTGCATATAGGTGTTCACTGCGTTTTGTGAGGTTGTAATCCATAACCTTTACATGGTATCAGAGGAGGTTCTTATTTCAGCATCATAACAGTCATTCGATGACAGTATTTGCAGCTTCTTCACGCTTCCATGATTCTTCATGCTCGTCTTTTGTTCCTATCTTTTGGAACATTCTTGTTTGGAGGCTTCTTAGTCCTTCACTTGAGCTTTCATCTCTTCTTGGAGAGAATTTTTTTTTCCCACTAGGTTTTCTCTTTTTCTCTCCACTTTACAGAGATTTCATTGCACTTGGGTACCTCATCAAGCATTGTTGTTGGGACCCATTTTGGCTTTCATGCATATAGTCCTTAGTTGTTTTTTAGCTTCTTCCTAAATTCATCTTAAGGGGGGGTGTTTCAGAGCTCTTCACAGTCATCCATGTACGTTTTTCATATTTTACTCTAGGTGCATTTTATTCAATTTTTTGTGTTTTCACACTCTGGTGAATTACTTGGACATATGAAGTCGTGGAAACTTCTCCTTTGTGTGGGATGACTTGTTTTTTGTTTTTCTTCATGTATTTCCAGTCTTATGTCTTTTTTTGACATTCTGAGATTTCATTATAAGCATTTATGATTTTGTAATCGCACTGAGATAAAGTGCCTCTGTTTTCCACATGTATTATGGGATCTTACACATCAGTTTTGTGCCTTATTGTACTCACACTATGATATAAAGTGCCATGGGGGTTTGATGTTTGCCTTTGTTTTCCTTCATACCTTTCTCATGCATGTGTGCCTTGGTTTGCATATGCTTTGTATTTGCTTGTACTTTCATGTCTGCATGGTCAGATGTTCTTGGTTCTTCATCGTGCACTACATTATGGATTACAGATTCAGTGTACCTATCATACCTCTCCCTTGTCAGTATTATGGGGGGTTTCTACTATTGTTGCTAATGCTTCATTGGTTTCATATTGGAGTGAGCTATGTATTCAGTATTTGTTCCTTATGTCTCACTCTGCTCATCAGGACCTCTATCCTTATGGTGCCTCCTAGAGCATCTTTAGGTGGGAGTACAAATTCGACACCTTATACACTTACTCTGGAGCCTTTAGATCAAGAGCAGAACCCTTCTGAAATCCTAGCGCTCTCGATCCCGAATGCGAGAGTTCCCATCTAGAGCTCAGTCCTCGAAGGCAGAAGGGATAAGCCTCTAAGCCGCGTGTGTAGTAGCAGTAGTAGCAATTCGACTAAAAGCCCTTCTATTGGACTCCTCGAAGTGGTAAGATTCCCTACATGCAGAATTGTTTCCCTCGGCCATAGAGATTAAGGTAGCAGTTGTAGAGTTTAAGATAGAGATAGTGTCATCAAATTTCATATCTCCAGTATCTCGGTCCCTATTAGTAGTGAGCGCAAGGTGGAGGTCCTCAAAGGTGCCCCTATTTAGGTAGGGCTTCTCAGGATCACCCCTTACTCTCTAAGTACCCTATCAAGAGTAGTAGTTTGTGGGTGAGGCCTTCCTCCCTAAAGGAGAAAGGTTAGTCCTTGTTCCTTATGATAGGCATGAAAATATCGATCTCGTAGGTGTGAGGCTCCTTCGCAGAACCCAAACCAACGAAATCTTCTTCATGTATCCCATCCCCTAGGTTTAGGATCCTATATACAGAATATAAGTAGAGTTGCCTTTCTCGATTCTATACGTAACATGTCTGCTGCATCATTGCCCTACCCAGCCACCCCCAAACCAGGAGGAAGATGTCACTTAGGGGCCCACCCACCCATGTTACGTATATAATCAAGAAAGGCAACTAGAAATATAAGCCTATCCTACACCCCGTCTAGTATCGAGAACCCTCTGAGCCCTCGTTCAAGCATCAATCTACCCAATAACCCCCATAGTATTCCAATAGAATCCCCCTACTAATATAGTAGTGGGATTCCAAGCATAATGCCTTTCCATCGTAGCCCTATCGAGTAAACCAACAATGAGCAACTCGATTTGTGATTATTTCCATTCGTCCCAATGATCACCACACGGGTTGACTCAAGAAATGACCATCGAAAGTCGATCACTTGGATGGGCTCACTAGAAATAATTCACACTATACCCACTTTCACTCTCGCAGCAGCACTTACAACTTCAAAATTGATTAGCCTTGGATTCTTAGTAAAGATCCCTCTTTGGTTATGTCCAATCCAACTTATTATTAGGCCCCAATCCCGCTCCTTATTAAGGCAATCAGCTTGCTCCATATCTCGAGCCAAAACCCAATCTGTTAAATTTTAACACGCCCGGAAGGATCTTGTATATAATAATAAGAACCTATACTATGGCCTATCAAGTGTAAAATACCCTCATTGCCCTCATTCTTTTGGCATAAATCCACCAGATAGAACCTATAGTAGTCGACAAAAACACCACTCTATGGTATAATTTATAGTGTGATTCCTTCCCACTGTGTAATGATGGCATATGCTCATGATAATGTTAAAGTGAAGGTAGCAGGATATATTATACCCCTTCATTTCCCCCCTAAAGTAGTACCGCTTCGTCAAAAGGTCCCTGTATGAACCCCAGCTGCCAAGGTAAGATAAAGAGTCTATGGGTGGTGTCAGGTAAAAGGCATCCAAGTATCCATCCATAAGGTAAGTAGATATGCATTGGTAAAAGAAATCTATGTAGTCCTTCTTATCATGTTGAATGTAGCGATACGGTAAGCCATACTAGTAGTAGTTGATGTAGTAATCAGTAATGTGTGAGTGGTGGTTCCCTTCCCTGTGAGTGTAAAAGTCAGCCTTGTTGTTACTACCAAATCCACCCTCCTCTATGTCATAGTTTCTACCGTACCAAGCTACTCTGCTTTGAATTTCCTATTCGATAGTGACAATGTTAAGTATTAGAATTGCAATGTACCCTCATCATCAATCAATATCCAATAATCAAACATCAGTCAATATCCAATAATCAATCACTACACAAGAAGAAGTTTCATTCAGTCAATATTCACTTTTAGTCAATCACTATAGAAATAAGCTGAATTCCAGCCAAATACCACCACCAAATATACTAAAGCACTAGAAATGTGATTTGTTCCTTAAGCCAATGAAGACGATTGACCCCATATGATTCCCAATTCAAATAGGAAGAATTAGTACTTGTTTCATTATAGACGATGCATTCTACTCAATTTGGCTACAAGAAATGACCTTAAATTGATTATTTATGTTCGCTATGCAGAGATGGTATACATCTTTCTTTATACAATGCACCATTGATTGCATCGCGATGCCAATGCAACAAGAATCCGTAGCGGGGGAGGGGGGGCGAGGCATTTAGGTGCATAAATAATGCTTTCATTGGTCGATTGTCTTTGATCATCGTGTGCCCCGGATCCCAGTCCAGTCCAAATGATGATCCCGACCTGGTCCAATTCAAGAAGATACTAGGCGGATGTAGTGGCTGGTTACCCATGCATTTCAGTGAGATGGAATACTTACCATATGGACACTTTTGCATTCCTATTTTTTGGAGGCGACCTTCCATTTTTCATTTGATCAATTCTTCAGACTGTTGGTACTTGTGCCATATTTATCTTTGGGTTCCAGATGTTTTGCCTGTGTTTGCCATTTGATTCGGATTTGAGTAGTGTCATTGAGAGCACTCATGCAGATTCATGTCTTCTTGATCCTGATCATCTTTTGTTTCAGAGGATGTTCTTATTTCAGCATCATAGTAGTCATTCGATGACAGTCTTTGCAGATTCTTCATGCTTCAGTGATTTTTCATGCTCGTCTTTTGTTCCTATCTTTGGGTAAGCATAAAATTGTGTCACATTTCGGCCAACTTATCAGCACAAGTGAATTTAAGTAATTCTACCTTAAAATTAATTTTAGTCAAGCTTATGGTCTATAGAGATTCATTATAGCAAATTTATATATGGGCCACAAGTTTTCCAATTGGAGGTGTCTACTAAATGTATATTTTATACCACTTTGGGTCCAATTACCAAAAAAAATTTAAAAAATTAAAAAAATCGATGTTTCAACAACTCCTACTCTTATAAATAAAATATTTTTTGAAATATAAAAATACCCTTTTATAGATCTATAAGTGAATTTTCCAAAATATATATCTTTTTTATATTTTAATTAATTTTTATATTTAATATTTTATTTTTATTGAAAGTAGGTCATCAACACTAAAATATAAGGTTGATTATCTTGTCAAGGAAAAATACTAAAATTTATTTAAAAATTTTGAAAAAAATATGATGCAATAGAGAAAAGAATCTATGTCAAGACGATATAATTCTTTTCTAATTTGGATAAATAATTAAGAAAATAGGTGGTGGGAATTGGAAAGAGCTATATTTCAGCACACACAACTTTTCAAATTTATTGAAAAATATATATTTATAAAAAATAGTAAAAAATATATCCATGCACTAAATTTTCAAGCTATCAATATACACAAAAAAATTGAAGAAAAAAAGGTAAAATTTATTTAGTAAAATGTGGTGGCTTGTGTAACTTCAATTTCAGCATTTTATCAGCAACTAAATTATAGTTTTTACTTTATAAAAAACTGCATTAAAATAATTTTTTTAATTTTTATTAAAATTACAAACATAAAATAGATAATAGAATATAAATTTTATTAGTTTGCATCATTTTAAAATTCAAAAACATATATTTCACTTTCTATTGATTTAATTTAAAAAGTTGAATCAACATTGATCATTTCCTTTATAAAAGTGACACAACTTTGTACTTTTACCCCTTTTGGAACATTCTTGTTTGGAGGCTTCTTAGTTCTTCACTTGAGCTTTCATCTCTTCTTGGAAAGGAGTTTTGTTCCCACTAGGTTTTCTCTTTTTTCTCCACTTTACAGAGATTTCATTGTACTTGGGTACCTCATCAAGCCTTGTTGTCGGGACCCATTTTGGCTTTCATGCATCTAGTCCTTAATTGTTTTTTAGCTTCTCCCTAACTTCATCTTAAGGGGGTGTTAGCGTAAAGGTATTAGTTTACTTGATTAATTAAATCATATTGATTTAATAATTAAGTCACCTTTTTTTTATTTCACTTAAGCTAGATTTAGGAAACTAAACTTAGGAATATTATTAATTATTAATTGCTTTTAGGGTTTTCCTTTTTATGTTTGATCTCCTTTTATAAGGATTGATCCCTTTTGTAATTCACCAATCTGATTATTATTATTGCATTCTTTTACTCTAGGTTTTCAAAGCAATCTTTGTGCTTTGCGAATCTTCCATTGTTGTGACAGGTTATTTGCATACAAGTGTTCACCAGATTCTGTGAAATTGTATTCCACAACTTTTATAAAAACTAATAAAATTACAAACAAATATATGAACTATTTTTCAAGAAGTTTTATTATATAAATACAATACAATTCAATAGAACAACTCTTAAACATCTTTTATAGGTGTACTCATATATTGAGTATAATATAACATAATGAAAGCCCTTGTCAACAATTCTAAATAGGTGTTGAATGTAATATAGCATAAAGAAGTGAGTCTTAATGAAGGCCATATGTCAACGATATATGAAATAGCAAGTGTACTAGAGTTGCTGGAGGAGTTCAGGTGGGATACCATAGCTTGCCAGATTATTTGCTACTCTCACCATCTGCCATTTCTCTTTGGTGAATTGTAGCGAGCAAACCATACTTCATGAAAAGCATGAGTCCATATTTTGGGAGCACGGGATGCTTCTCAACAATCTTAACTCGATAACGAATAAGGACAGACGCCGCAACCCACTTCATTTGCCAGTAGGCAAATCATATGCCAGTGCAAATGCCAAGGCCCTGCGTTGAAGACTACAAACTTGAAATCCGATTGTCTCACAAACTTACCGTTCTTCATCCACCTTTCTGGTTTGAATTCCAGGCAGTCCTCACCCCCCAAACATTCTCCAGCCTGCCAGACGAGTAAATCGAGTACAAAACTTGCGCGCCCTTCTTCACAGGTGTGCCGTCCGGTAGAACATCGTCTTCCTTGGAAACCGTGATCTCAAAGGGAACAGGTAGGTGGAAGCGGAGAGCCTCAGTCACTGCTGCGTGAAGGTATTCCATCCGCTTTTTTTCTTCAAAGCTAAAACCAAACGAATCCTGATCGTCCGGACTCTTTCTCTGCTTCACGATCTCTTGGAGCTCCGCTAAAATCTCAGCTTCAACAAGTTGGGGATGCTTCGTTAGCAGCCAGAAGAACCAGGTGAGTCCCGTCGTAGCGGTATCCTTACCCGCGAAAATGAGGTTCACAAGTAACTCTTGCCTTCTTTTTTCGGAGTAAACCCGCCCGCATTCTCTCTCGTAGCGGAGGAAGGTAAATGCGATGTCCGCCACTGCAGAGTCCTCCTTGTTAAAGAGCCCGCGAGAATGCCATTCTTGGACAACAAAGTCATAGACAAAGTTTCTAGCCTTGAGAAACCGGCGCTCAGACAAAACGTTAAAGAACTTCAATATTTTCCATCAAAACGGGGGAATGAGCATGGGAAACATGAGCGATTCCGAGGCCTCTTTGAAGAACTTCAAGAAGGGAAATTTGAGCAGACCCGGTTTGAGACAATCAAGTTCCACACCTGCGCCAAAGAGGCAGACGTTATAACAAGCCAGCCGGTGGAAAACGTCTTTCAGGTCGATAATGGCGGCATTTTCACAGGCGTGGGTGAAGACAGGAACAAGTTTTTGCTGCATCACGGAGGGCAGGGCCGCCGTCACACGGTCGCGGAAAGCGGGCGATGAGAGCGCCTTGCCGATAGAGATACCAACACGCTTAAAAGCCTCCCCATCTTGAACCAAAATTGAATTGCCGAACATGTCACGAAGCGAGTCTTTGAAAATGTCACCTTTGCCGAAATTGTGGTACCTCGTTTTCAGCAGGTAATCTATGTTTGCAAGGTCGGCCGTTAAGATCCGGCATTTCCAAGGGCCTGGAAGTCTGAGTGTTCCTCCGTTGACGATAAGCAGATGAGTTGGACAATCGTAAAGATGGTCCAATTGGAAAAGCATCGAGGGAAGCGGCCACACTGGCGCCCCTCTAAATCTCAGTCGCATCCCAGAACGCAAACACCAAATGAGTATGACAGATGTTATTCCTACACACCACACTTGAAAATAAGTCCACCCATTCCCTGCAATATCCGCCAGAGCTGCCATTTCTTTATCAGACCCAACTCTCCTTCCTCGCAGCACTTCTCAGAAATACAATTTAAGTTGGTGGCCCCCGCTGGAACTATTAAAACTATAACTTGGCTGGTTAAGCGCAGACACAACATTAAATAAAGGCATATTGATAGGTCGGAAGAAGTTATGATTTAGCACAGACACAACATTAAATAAAGGCATATGGATAGGTAGGAAGAAGTTATGATTTTAATTGGTAGGCACTGAAATAACTTAAGAAAAATCTGATGTACTCCATTGCATTATTGAACATATAAATGGTGCAACTAATTTCTATACATGGAAGTTTGAGAGGTAATGATCTTTCAATTAATTTGCTATATATGAAAGTTTGAGTATTCTTCTATATGGTAAGATGATGTAATGTGGTATTTATTTATATTTAGATGTTTTCTATTTATTTATACAATCTACAAGATATATTGATAGGTTTAAAGAGTTTACGAGTGCTTGGTATGTGCAATGCATTTAATAATATAATATCTACTATTAGTTATTGAAATAACTTCAAATGAAAGCTATTGTACTCTATTGCAAGGAAGTTATAATTACTAATTAAGTATTTAGATGATCTTGCAACTAATTTTCTATACATGGAATTTTGAGAGGTAATGGTATGACATAATAAAATGTTTAATCTTCTAAATTATAATATTATATCATGTGATGTTTACATTTTATTAATTAATGATATATTATATTTATATTAAATTACACAATAAGGATATTTGTATACTAGATAAATTTGTAAACATTATTTCTAGTATTAAATTATTAGTAATTGTGACCAATCAATGGATGTGGAGTGTAACTCATCCTTCTCACATGCAAAAATTTAGATGAGGCACTTTAGAATACTAAATATAGTGATGTCGTAAAAAATATGTGCAAGTAGAGCTATAATAAGGAAAGTTATAAGCTTTATGTCTTTAAATAATATTGACTGCGTGTATTTTGTAATTTAGCCAACATTAATTATCGAAATAAATCTAGTTAGAGTAATATAGAGCAAGGGCGTGTTGGGTATACTGGGGTGTTCGTGCAAATTGAGCTCTATGGAATGCATCTAAATCTTTCACGTTGCAAAATTTATGTAATTCTAGTGAACACTCACAAAATAAGTCATAAACATAGAAATTCCATGTGAGGAGGTGTCATAGTTGGTATGCATGCACACAAATAATAGGTTAAAAAAATCATTTATAATCAAGCATGATCTTAACATAAGGAATCGATATTTGTGAATGAGCTAAAAAATAGTACAGGTGTGTATAAGGACACGCTAAGAATGTTGATAAAAAAAATTCCTAGTAATTTGGTCAACTCAACAAACTACAAGAGTATGGTAAGAAAAGGTATGAATGTGCATTAATGTGAATTTAACATTATAGAAATAATGCAAAAAATGTTTTTTCTTTCTTAAGAATTGAGATAAGTAAACATTATTTGGAGAAGGAGAACTATTTTGATGAATCTTCAATTTTGATTACGATTGTGGGAACTAACATGGAATGATGTTCTACTGTTGTTTCTATGAGTGCTATAGATAGGTCAACACCATCACGAGAAAGAGAACATTGTTAGATGTAACCTAGCTTTATGAAATTTAACAACAATAATGAAATTCACACAAACTCACTTAGGATTTGTCTTTAAGAATGATTATTTCACGATTGTGAATGCTTACATTATCTTGAATGTTTAGAAAAAATAAAATTTAGATTACATTTAGATAATGAATATACCAATCATGTTTGGTATGAATCTGGTTGATCTTGTTTTGGTATAATGATAAATTTTTATTTATGCATAGAAAGATGCATATGCTTGAATGCCAAAACCCTTTTCTTCTAATTCAAAGCCTTTTTCTAGCTTTTAATTTATACTGTGCTTTCCTTGAGAAAATAAATTCAACAGCGTGCATTTGTATCTGGTCTTCCACCTGCACTTTTATATCGGCATGATCTCTAGATGTCAATGGCCATTCCCTTTTTAATAGAATATAGTTTTGGTATTCCCCTTAAAGGCTCACTATTTGCATACGTGGCATATGTAGACTTAGAAGATGAGTAAATAATTATTATATATATCCAAATTGTTCTGTTTTGACCTTTTTTACAATTGTGATGGCTCGTCCATAGAATAATACCTTAACCCTTTTGTTATGTGTAGGATTATTAAATAACTTTATTATTATTGTTCTATTTCCCTCCCTCTGGACCATTATTTTATCGATTTTATTAAACATTTTTCCACTTAAATGTGTTGGATATATTACCTTTTATTCATTATTCTTTATAAATAAGTTTCATATAATTGTATATTTATATGATGCATTATTGTCATAGTCATTGAATTATAAAACATATTAACGAATGATAGAATCATGAGAAGTGAAAAGATTAGATATTAAATATGACTTTATCTAATAATAAAGATCATTTTTAATTGATCCAAGTTAGAAAGGAAATTAGTGAACATTTGGAAGAGATAATGACATCTTTTAGAAAGTTTAGTTATTTTAAGCATTTCTTTTTGAAAATTTAGGGGAAGTGTAATGATTGTTTTTTTTAAATTCAAGTTACTATTATCAACAATATATGATAATCATGAAAAGTTTTACTTTGGTCTTTTTATAAACATTGAAAGTACAATGATATGAAAGTGTTATTTGGAGACTTCACTATCTGGCTATGATCATTTGAATCTAGTTGCAAAATATAACATGATTACTTTTAGGTGATTTTAACCATGTCTAAGTTTCTATGAAAATTTGTGTGTTTGCATTCAAAGCTCTCTTGTATCCTAAATATTTATGAAAATTTTATGTTTGATGATAAATTTATGGAATGAGTTAGAATAACACATGAAATTTGTCTATTAAATATACTTATTTAATGTATTTATTTCTATTTCTCATTAATTATTTTGAATCTTATATCTACAATATAATTGATTAAGTGTAAACTTCATCATAGTATGTTGGGCTATCAAATTTTCAAAAAAATAACAATAGTTTGAAATGTAGAAATTAAATTTACTCTCTTTTTTCTTTATTCTTATTAACTCACTTCAAATTGATTTTTTTACAACTTGATAGAATATATCAGATTAGAAACCTTTTTAAAAAATGAAAAAGGGAAAAACAAAAATAAGAAGATTTTAATAGAAGTGGAAAACTATTTGCTAGATAATTGACCAAAATTATAGAACCAACAAAGGGCATTTAAACAAAAAGATCATATTGACCAACTAAACTCATCCAACACAATTATTGTCCAACTCGTATGACTTTAGATATAGCTAAATCAATAATTTTTTGTTATCTTTTCAAGAGGAGTAGGATGATACCACTCTAGACTTATGTTGCATTAATAAGACTTATAGATTGATTTATTTATTTAAGCTTAGACATTAGAAAAACAAATAAAAATTATTCAATCAATAGTAGGAAGAATACATTAATTATTTTTAAATTAATGTTGATAAACAAATTGTAAGTGGTAACATAAAGTAGATAAATGTGAACATAATTGTCAAAGGGACAATTTTATGTGTCTACACTATGCTCACTAAAAATATATAAATAATCTACTCAATTATTATATGATTTACTATTCATGTGGAAAAAAAAAATATGACTTCCAATTTATTTATTTTATATCTATTATGTTCATTTACTAGAGTATACATTTTGACTAATTATGATGGATGTGAAAGCTTTAGATAAATATAACATAGGTTTTGTAATATTAAATTCCTTTCTCATTATTTTTTATAACCTAAATAAACTTAAAATATTTTGACTATAGATTTTTCTAGTTATAACTATAAACACAAAATTATTGATGAACACGTTTGAACATATAGATATAATTGCTGCTTTATAAGTCAATAGACTATATTGTGCCAATATTTGTCCAAAATTTAGCATTTTTTATGTCAATTTTTCTTTCCTTTAGCATCAATTGCACATCAATGCTATAAAAAATAATAATAATAAAAACCTCAAAATTAATATTTTTGTTAAAAGATTGCAAAAATCTTGTATGAAGATCAAGAATCTATTAACTCTACAGAAATAGAAAAAGTGAAGAAAATTAAGCAAACCAAGGAAAGGTGATAAATGCACCATTCACCTTGCTCGTTTAACTCATAGGCAACTTGACCACACAAAGAGAATGCAGGAAACTAGTTAATAAAACTAGCGCTCACATTGATAGTAATTTATATCATGTCTATAAAAATCCAGTTGCAATATCTCACAAAATTAATTTATATTGAACAAAAAGAAAATTATGATTTTGATAATTATAGTTTCAAATTTAAATCAAAATCTCTCTTTTAATTTATTTCTATATATATTTAATTAAAAATTAATATTATTATTCAAAAAAATTATACATAATTACTTTTACTTATTTATATTTACATTACTTTTTCATATTTTTAAAATATAAAAGAAACTTAAATCATTTTACATAATGTATATACTAGCAATCACATGTAGGTGTGTAATGGGTACGCCGAAAAGGTGTAGAAGATCAATTTGGAAATTTTTTGATATATTATTTTATACAATTGTGTAGCATATGAGGTCAATTGGAAGGACATTTAGCAAATGATGTTGTTTGTCCAACAAAGGTCTAGATGGAGAAGTGATAGATTCAAATCAAGTACGCATCCACTTTGAGGTATTTAAACACAAACAAAATATAGCCTAGATAAATCATGAAGATAATCAAGTTTTTATAACCAAAAGGCTCATGTTATGTTTTCAATTTTGGGAGGGATGATGATAGAGGTAGGAAGTGATATATGGAGAGAGGTGGAAAGGGAGAGATATAGGGAGAGGAAAATAGGCAATATATATATATAATATATATAGATAAGAGAGATAGAGAATCGATAATATAAAGAGAGATGGGAAATGAGAGAATGAGGGAAATAGATAGAGAGAGGGAAAGAGAGATATAGAGATAGAGGGATAAAGGGAGGTATAAAGAGATACATAAAGAGAAATGGAGAGAGAGGGGGGATTTATAAATAGACTTGAATAGAGATAGATGCAAGAGAGAACAACAAAGTTAATGGATATAGGGGGAGATATATAATGGAGAGAGAGAGGGGGGGGGGGATTTCTAAATAGACTTGAATAGAGATAGATGCAAGAGAGAACAACAAAGTTAATGGATATAGGGGGGAGATAGGATATGAGAGAGAGAAGAGAGAGAGAGAGAGGAGAGAGAGAGAGAGAGAGAGAGAGAGAGAGGAGAGAGAGAGAGAGAGAGAGAGAGAGAGAGAGAGAGAGATGAGAGAGAGAGAGAGAGAGAGAGAGAGAGAGAGAGAGAGAGAGAGAGAGAGATGAACAATTCAAGATTGTAATGTATCCATAGGGAGCTATGCTTAAGGAAAGAAAGTATTGGATTTAGGCCCAATGATTCAAGAGAGAGAGGGGGGGGGGGACAATTCAAAGATTGCATGTAGGGAGCTATGCTTAAGGAAAGAAACTATTTGATTAAGGCCCAATGATTCAACTTTAAGACCACCTTAATCAAGGTATAGAAAAATATAGAGATGAAGAAAGAGACAATGAGATATAAAGAGAGTTAGTGAGATCAAGAAGGAGAGAAGTGAAAGATTGATAGAGAGGAATACAAAATAAAGATAGAGCAATAGAGAGAGATAAGAGATATTAAGGGAAAGATAGACTAACTTTTTCCAACCATGTTGTGCTAGCAAACCAAACTTGAGATGTGTGTATATAGATGCACGTGAGCACACACACCAAAAAAAGTAGAGCGAGACACAAAGAACAAAGAGAGAGGAGAAAGACATGGATATACAAAGAAGAAAGAGAGAGATATAGACATAGACACTAATTGGTAAGTTAGAATTTCTATTGGAGAGAGGGCCCGAGGGAGAAAGACACTTGCAAATTGCATAGGACATGTCATTTTTCATTAAATATGTACTTTAAAGTTATAAAATGTTTGTTGGTTTGACCAAGAAAAAAAAATGTTTGTTGGTTGACTCTCTTGTGATTGACCCATTATATCTACTTTCTACTTCTCTAGTTTACACTTTTTTCTCACATTTGGAAGTCTTAAATTATATTATGTCATTATTTTCCTTATACCCATACTTGCTCTACTCTAGTAAGAGATGCAACCTTATGACAATGTAGATACTATTTCAACTATATGTTCTTGAATGTTAATGCATTTTGAGGTTTCGTCCTCCTAAGGTCCATGATAGAACCTCATAGCATTATAATGAATTTTGTATGTTGATAATCACATTCTAAAATGAATTAACATTATATTTAATTTTCTATTCAACAAGGGTGAACTCACAATAATGGTTCCCACTTTTTAGCCACTTTTAACACTAAGATGAACATTTTTAAAATAATCTTCAACTTCTGAGAGCTATAACTTTTAAACTATTAAGAATTTGAAGATGATGTAAATTAGTGATTTGTGGAATTTTGTCTATAGATTCTATAGATATTTTTTTCAATTTTTTTTCAAGGATTTTTTTTTCATTTTCCCCTCTCTCGAAAAGTAGTTTTTTACAACAAACTACATTTTTTAAGAGTGATGTGCCTCCCAAAACGCATACCTTTTTTTCTATAAATGATAAAAACTCAATTATTTCAAATTTTGGTTTGTAACATCAATATCCAGGGCTTGCAGTTGGTTTGATAGTGATATGTTGAATTCTTTTCATTTTATTAAGTTTTGAAGTCCGACTAGTCATAATTCAGACATAGGTTTAAGTTTGAACACATAACTTGTTCTATATATATCGAAATTCAATATCTATTTTTTTTCTTAGAAAGAAGACGTCAATACTTGGGGAATAGATATTTTTCAGAATTTTTTTGAATTAGTTTCATATTTTTTCCAATGCGTTGAACAGAGAAGTTCATGTTCGGTGAAAAACCAATATTTCATAAAATTAAAAAAACAAGAACATAATAAATTTACAATGTAATAAAATTATACTCATTGGAAAGCTTGCTCCAAGCACTACCATATTATATTTTTGGGTTATCAAGATTATTTCATTTGTGCCTTGAACCAGAGGGTCTGAAGGCAAAAATTTCTTAGAACTCTGAAAAATTTGGGGAGAGACCTCTAACAAGTGAGTTCAAACGAACACTGGTTCGAGCGAAGGGGGGATCGGACCCCCTTCGCTCGAACCCCCTAGGCAAAATTATGGTGTGTACATTCATGTAACGACCGAGTTCGAACGGACCCAACCTTTTGTAACTGTCGGCATTCATTCAAACCCTGGCCGACCCCAATTTTTTATTTATTTTTTTACATTTTAGTAGAGTCGTATAAATATACATTATTTTTTTCTTTTTTTTACACACAAATGATTTAAACAATTCGCATTTTTTGATGAAAGAAGACATTTGAAAATTATTTTGAGGGCAATAATTTGAAGATATTTGAAGGTTATTTTAAAAGCATGGGGATCAAGAAGGCAAAATAAGACTTCAAGGAATTATTCTCCCGAAATGGAACAAAGATATCGAGAACAAAGAAGGCAAAGATATCATGATGTAAGTATGTATTTTTATTTTTATTTTTATTTAATTTTATATGTATTATGTACCAAAAATTGTTTTTATTTGTTAGTATTAGTTAAATATTTTTTATCTAATATTTTTAATGAAAATTATTTTAAATAATATTAATTTAATTTAATTAATTAATTTATATAATAATTCTATCTTAATTAATTCTACATGATGTTATTTTTATTAAATTAATTGGAAATAGTAGGATTAAAAATAATCTCGTTTTAATTAGAATTAATTATGCTTTAATTTGAAATAATATGTGTATTTGCAAATTTCAAATTCCATTAACTTGCTTGTTGTGTAATTGACATTTTCTCCCCACCTTAAGTCCATTTATAATAGATCATGATTTTAATTTAAAATTTATATCTTTAGGACCCCTCTCTTTCCCATTTATTATTTATAATTTATAATTTAATTTAGATAGTGCATAAATATATAACTTAATTTAGATTTTGAAACCATGTGTCTTTATAGTTTAGCAAACACTTCAATTGGTGCTCTAAAATTAACAAACTCTTTTGTGTCTGCAGCAATAGGATCTTTTTGTTTTATCCTTAGAAAGGGGCATGCCTCCCGAGTAGCCCTTAAGGCTCGGTGAGAGGGAATGACCCAAAGTGGTAACAAGCTAAAGCCAAGCTCTTCCAAGCCACTATAAATAAATGTGTTTGTGATGAAAGTTGCAAGCAATGGGTGTTACATGCTGCTATAACGACGTTATGACTCCCCATAAACCCTATAGAGTATAACCTCTATAGGCTGGAGGCCTTCCATTTAACAAAGCGTAACACGTTGCTAATTATAGCCACTCGAATGGATGCCCTTACTAGACACCTTTTGTGTTAGAATACAAAAACCTTCTAGTTGTTGGCACAGGAGGTCAGACCTCTAAAGCGACTCACATTCTGACGGTTCTTAGTAGAGATACAAAGTTTGCCACGGGGAGTTTTCATGGGGACTGGTGCTTGGCTGCCCCGGAGAAGTGAGTGTCATGGAGGGGAGCCAGTGGGGTCAAGCACCTAAGTATACACAAGTGAGATTCAACAACTACTGGCTCATCCAGCCCTAAGATTTGTGTTTGCATGATCAAAAAATCAAACACTTTCAAACAAACAAACATTGTGTCTTCTTTGTTTTCAAGTGTATGCAAAAATATTTCACATTATACTTGAGTCCCATTACAACCTATATTATGTGATACTAGGACCTATTATGTGATATTAAGACCTATTATCTGCGATAAATACCTATCGTAATATGACATTAATAGGTCTTATTGTGACTTAATAACATGATAATATACTATGATTGTTGATGATCGAGTCGGGTTCTAGCTCTATCCGGTATTCTTCCAGACGCAGAACTAGGCAAAATGCTAAAAGAGTTGGAGTTGAAGACTAAAGGTAATCAACAGGTGTAGGAAAGCAAAGACCTTAAAGAGGTAGCAAATGCAATGATGATGCTTGTCAAGGATGCTGAGGAGACCATAAAGATTTTCACCTAGATGTTCTAGTTTTGTTTTAGGTGTGCCAGTATCTCGCTAGTCTTTTGCTATACTTTTCTCTGGCTGTTGTCTTTTGTGTTGATATTTTGCTTCCTTTCTTGCTTCTCTAATGCTTTTCTTTATGATATGTAAGTGGGTTTCAAGTCCCTTAAAACCTATTTTTCCTTAATCAAAAACATGATCACGTATGCAAAAACATTTCACATTATATACTTGAGTCCGGGCCTTAAGACCTATATTTATGATATATTGGGGCCTATTGTGTACATGTGATAAATTAATGACCTATTATCACATAATTTAGGTCTTGATATAGCATACATAATAGGTCCTAGTATTTGCATAATATAGGTCTTAAGGGAGTCAAGTATAATGTCAAATATTTTTGCATATGTGGTCATGTATTAAGTCATAAAATTAATAAGACCTATTATGTCATAATTTAGGTTCTAACTTATATCATATTTAAGACCTACTTAATTTCATTTGATAGGTCCTTTAATATCACATAATATATATGTCTTAAGGGGAGTCAAGTATATTAATGTGAAATTTTTTTGCATATTAAGTAATAATAAGGCCCATTATGTGATATTAGGACTTATTATGTGATTATAGGTCTTAAATGTGGCATAATTTAGAGCCTATTATGTCATAATAGGTTCTATTTATATGACTTGATGTATGCAAAAACATTTCACATTATACTCAAGAGTCCCCTTAAGACCTATATTATGCAGATCATATTAGGACCTATTACATGTTGATATTAGGAGGTCTATTATGAAATAATAGGTGGGTAAGTGCACAAAGATGGTGGTCAAAAAGGGGGGTATAAGTGGACACTTTTTTTTTGAAATCAGGTGAACCTGAACTTGGAGGCAAAATTTGAAAGTCATCCACTCAAGATATGAAGATAATAAAAGAAGAAATATTGTAATACTCTGAATCTAGTTTCCAAACTACTAAACTTTTCAAAATTGGATAATATTAAGGGGGTCAAATCCTTCGTGCATAAAAAACTGACCCTGATTTTTTCTGAAAAAATATAACATGTGTCTGGACGTGCGCATCAAAAAAGTCATGGTTAGATTTAGTATTTTGACAAATCCTTTGGTAGAAAGATAGTTAAGAGTGAGCACTAGAAGATGTGTATTTTTTTGTAATTTTTTGTTGAGTATTTTTTTTTTTATGATTTTTCCAATCAAGCACATCCTGAAAATTAGGTACCTGTTCGTAGCGTGAAGCATAAGTTGCAATAAACAAATCAAAAATACAAAAGAAAAAAAATTAAATTGTAAAGAATCAAGTGCCACTACAATAATATATAAAAAAATTTAAATTTGGATAAGTATATCAAAATTTATTCAAAAAATGGTGCACCTATGTCTGTGAGAATTATGGAGACACTAGTAAAAGAAATTCAATAATAATATGTTATTGTTGTTCAAATTGAAAACAAATTATATGGTTAGAAAGATCAAAAGATGGGTGAAAATATGGTTGCAATTTTAGAAATACCCACTTTATGAAGTGTAAACCTGATGATGACAAAGTCGATAAACCAAGTTGATAAAATAAAACATGTCAAAAATGAGAGAAATGGAAGGAAATCAAACTTCCAATCCGTAGATTTGTCATCCAGACCTATTTCCAAGCCTAAACAGTCAAAAGCATGTACGGGGTACTTATAGTGTAAGCAACGCGTACGCACTATTGTATAATATGATATTCTATATATAATATGTGTATATACATATAATATATGTAATATATAATATGTGTATAATATGACATTGTATATATAATAGTTTAGTATACATATAATATATGTATATATACATATAATATATGTATATATACATATAATATATGTATATATATAATATATTAAACATATATATACACATGTAAGTGTATTGTCTCCCCCTCTCCAACGCATACAAGGTCTCTCTCTCTCTCTCTCTCTCTCTCTCTCTCTCTCTCTCTCTCTCTCTCTCTCTCTCTCTCTCCATCTCCATACCCCATCCCTCTTTCTCTTCTTCTCTAACTCCATACCCCACTGCAACTATGTCTGCACTTCTATAGAAGTAAGTGAATTTATTTATTGTCTGCAACTTCCTCTTTGATTTTTATCATGTATCCTCTCCTAAAAAAATTGACTGATGGATTTTTGTGTGTATATTGAATAGGAGGAATAGGGTTTGAAATTGAACCATGGGTGTATTACCGTGACAAACAAGGAAACTTGTAGCAATATTATTCTTGAATGTGTTTTTAATGCGCAAAGTAGATGTGGAAAATAGTGTCAGCAAAGCAACATGATGAGTCAGAGTACTTGCAATATATTTTTCAAAAGAAAACAACAGGTAGGAAGAGAAAGAGGGAGAGTAACATAGATGATGTCCTATAGAATGATAGTGGTGGGTATGCGGGAGTTCCCATGTTGTTACACAATGCCTGTCACCTAAAGAAATTAAAGTTTGTTGTATGCATGGCAAGTGGTAGTATATGATGATCATCACTTGTCAAATAGCTTGGAATGGTACATACCCATGAAAGAAATCAAGTGTGTAATACCTACAGTCACAATCGAGATCAGTCTTATAACCTTGCAAATTTAATAGCATCATATGTTTTAGAACTTAGGCAGTACTCTTAGGGTTAGGTCAAGCTCTTACACTTGCTTTTTAGTGAAGCCTCATTGTTTGTTCGCTTGGAGTCTCATTGTATGATGTTCTATTCATAACTTTAAATTTAATATATCATTTTATTAGCCCACCATATGACCCCTTAGGTGTCATTAGAGGTCGTATTGTTTCCTAAGAGGTCATATGGTATCCTATGACCCCTTAAGACCCCTCCTCTTTCCGTCCCCCTACTCTCCTCTC